>NW_027193307.1:0-43614 GCF_032444005.1 Ranitomeya imitator | reverse complement strand
CTGCTCGAAAGCATCACCAAACAGGGATTCAAGCTTCAGGAGGCTAATTTGCATATTCCAGGTGCCTTCTGGGAGAAGCGAAGTCTCCCTAAGCTAGAAGATCGTTGGGTACAGCGGGACCAGCTGCTTCGAAAGCATCACCAAACCAGGATTCAAGCTTCAGGAGGCTAATTTGCATATTCCAGGTGCCTTCTGGGAGAAGCGAAGTCTCCCTAAGCTAGAAGATCGTTGGGTACAGCCGGGACCAGCTGCTTCGAAAGCATCACCAAACCAGGGATTCAAGCTTCAGGAGGCTAATTTGCATATTCCAGGTGCCTTCTGGGAGAAGCGAAGTCTCCCTAAGCTAGAAGATCGTTGGGTACAGCCGGGACCAGCTGCTTCGAAAGCATCACCAAACCAGGGATTCAAGCTTCAGGAGGCTAATTTGCATATTCCAGGTGCCTTCTGGGAGAAGCGAAGTCTCCCTAAGCTAGAAGATCGTTGGGTACAGCCGGGACCAGCTGCTTCGAAAGCATCACCAAACCAGGGATTCAAGCTTCAGGAGGCTAATTTGCATATTCCAGGTGCTTCTGGAGAAGCGAAGTCTCCCCTAAGCTAGAAGATCGTTGGGTACAGCCGGGACCAGCTGCTTCGAAAGCATCACCAAACAGGGATTCAAGCTTCAGGAGGCTAATTTGCATATTCCAGGTGCCTTCTGGGAGAAGCGAAGTCTCCCTAAGCTAGAAGATCGTTGGGTACAGCCGGGACCAGCTGCTTCGAAAGCATCACCAAACCAGGGATTCAAGCTTCAGGAGGCTAATTTGCATATTCCAGGTGCCTTCTGGAGAAGCGAAGTCTCCCTAAGCTAGAAGATCGTTGGGTACAGCCGGGACCAGCTGCTTCGAAAGGCATCACCAAACCAGGGATTCAAGCTTCAGGAGGCTAATTTGCATATTCCAGGTGCCTTCTGGGAGAAGCGAAGTCTCCCTAAGCTAGAAGATCGTTGGGTACAGCCGGGACCAGCTGCTTCGAAAGCATCACCAAACCAGGGATTCAAGCTTCAGGAGGCTAATTTGCATATTCCAGGTGCCTTCTGGGAGAAGCGAAGTCTCCCTAAGCTAGAAGATCGTTGGGTACAGCCGGGACCAGCTGCTTCGAAAGCATCACCAAACCAGGGATTCAAGCTTCAGGAGGCTAATTTGCATATTCCAGGTGCCTTCTGGGAGAAGCGAAGTCTCCCTAAGCTAGAAGATCGTTGGGTACAGCCGGGACCAGCTGCTTCGAAAGCATCACCAAACCAGGGATTCAAGCTTCAGGAGGCTAATTTGCATATTCCAGGTGCCTTCTGGGAGAAGCGAAGTCTCCCTAAGCTAGAAGATCGTTGGGTACAGCCGGGACCAGCTGCTTCGAAAGCATCACCAAACCAGGGATTCAAGCTTCAGGAGGCTAATTTGCATATTCCAGGTGCCTTCTGGGAGAAGCGAAGTCTCCCTAAGCTAGAAGATCGTTGGGTACAGCCGGGACCAGCTGCTTCGAAAGCATCACCAAACCAGGGATTCAAGCTTCAGGAGGCTAATTTGCATATTCCAGGTGCCTTCTGGGAGAAGCGAAGTCTCCCTAAGCTAGAAGATCGTTGGGTACAGCCGGGACCAGCTGCTTCGAAAGCATCACCAAACCAGGGATTCAAGCTTCAGGAGGCTAATTTGCATATTCCAGGTGCCTTCTGGGAGAAGCGAAGTCTCCCTAAGCTAGAAGATCGTTGGGTACAGCCGGGACCAGCTGCTTCGAAAGCATCACCAAACCAGGGATTCAAGCTTCAGGAGGCTAATTTGCATATTCCAGGTGCCTTCTGGGAGAAGCGAAGTCTCCCTAAGCTAGAAGATCGTTGGGTACAGCCGGGACCAGCTGCTTCGAAAGCATCACCAAACCAGGGATTCAAGCTTCAGGAGGCTAATTTGCATATTCCAGGTGCCTTCTGGAGAAGCGAAGTCTCCCTAAGCTAGAAGATCGTTGGGTACAGCCGGGACCAGCTGCTTCGAAAGCATCACCAAACCAGGGATTCAAGCTTCAGGAGGCTAATTTGCATATTCCAGGTGCCTTCTGGGAGAAGCGAAGTCTCCCTAAGCTAGAAGATCGTTGGGTACAGCCGGGACCAGCTGCTTCGAAAGCATCACCAAACCAGGGATTCAAGCTTCAGGAGGCTAATTTGCATATTCCAGGTGCCTTCTGGGAGAAGCGAAGTCTCCCTAAGCTAGAAGATCGTTGGGTACAGCCGGGACCAGCTGCTTCGAAAGCATCACCAAACCAGGGATTCAAGCTTCAGGAGGCTAATTTGCATATTCCAGGTGCCTTCTGGGAGAAGCGAAGTCTCCCTAAGCTAGAAGATCGTTGGGTACAGCCGGGACCAGCTGCTTCGAAAGCATCACCAAACCAGGGATTCAAGCTTCAGGAGGCTAATTTGCATATTCCAGGTGCCTTCTGGGAGAAGCGAAGTCTCCCTAAGCTAGAAGATCGTTGGGTACAGCCGGGACCAGCTGCTTCGAAAGCATCACCAAACCAGGGATTCAAGCTTCAGGAGGCTAATTTGCATATTCCAGGTGCCTTCTGGGAGAAGCGAAGTCTCCCTAAGCTAGAAGATCGTTGGGTACAGCCGGGACCAGCTGCTTCGAAAGCATCACCAAACCAGGGATTCAAGCTTCAGGAGGCTAATTTGCATATTCCAGGTGCCTTCTGGGAGAAGCGAAGTCTCCCTAAGCTAGAAGATCGTTGGGTACAGCCGGGACCAGCTGCTTCGAAAGCATCACCAAACCAGGGATTCAAGCTTCAGGAGGCTAATTTGCATATTCCAGGTGCCTTCTGGAGAAGCGAAGTCTCCCTAAGCTAGAAGATCGTTGGGTACAGCCGGGACCAGCTGCTTCGAAAGCATCCACCAAACCAGGGATTCAAGCTTCAGGAGGCTAATTTGCATATTCCAGGTGCCTTCTGGGAGAAGCGAAGTCTCCCTAAGCTAGAAGATCGTTGGGTACAGCCGGGACCAGCTGCTTCGAAAGCATCACCAAACCAGGGATTCAAGCTTCAGGAGGCTAATTTGCATATTCCAGGTGCCTTCTGGGAGAAGCGAAGTCTCCCTAAGCTAGAAGATCGTTGGGTACAGCCGGGACCAGCTGCTTCGAAAGCATCACCAAACCAGGGATTCAAGCTTCAGGAGGCTAATTTGCATATTCCAGGTGCCTTCTGGGAGAAGCGAAGTCTCCCTAAGCTAGAAGATCGTTGGGTACAGCCGGGACCAGCTGCTTCGAAAGCATCACCAAACCAGGGATTCAAGCTTCAGGAGGCTAATTTGCATATTCCAGGTGCCTTCTGGGAGAAGCGAAGTCTCCCTAAGCTAGAAGATCGTTGGGTACAGCCGGGACCAGCTGCTTCGAAAGCATCACCAAACCAGGGATTCAAGCTTCAGGAGGCTAATTTGCATATTCCAGGTGCCTTCTGGGAGAAGCGAAGTCTCCCTAAGCTAGAAGATCGTTGGGTACAGCCGGGACCAGCTGCTTCGAAAGCATCACCAAACCAGGGATTCAAGCTTCAGGAGGCTAATTTGCATATTCCAGGTGCCTTCTGGGAGAAGCGAAGTCTCCCTAAGCTAGAAGATCGTTGGGTACAGCCGGGACCAGCTGCTTCGAAAGCATCACCAAACCAGGGATTCAAGCTTCAGGAGGCTAATTTGCATATTCCAGGTGCCTTCTGGGAGAAGCGAAGTCTCCCTAAGCTAGAAGATCGTTGGGTACAGCCGGGACCAGCTGCTTCGAAAGCATCACCAAACCAGGGATTCAAGCTTCAGGAGGCTAATTTGCATATTCCAGGTGCCTTCTGGGAGAAGCGAAGTCTCCCTAAGCTAGAAGATCGTTGGGTACAGCCGGGACCAGCTGCTTCGAAAGCATCACCAAACCAGGGATTCAAGCTTCAGGAGGCTAATTTGCATATTCCAGGTGCCTTCTGGGAGAAGCGAAGTCTCCCTAAGCTAGAAGATCGTTGGGTACAGCCGGGACCAGCTGCTTCGAAAGCATCACCAAACCAGGGATTCAAGCTTCAGGAGGCTAATTTGCATATTCCAGGTGCCTTCTGGGAGAAGCGAAGTCTCCCTAAGCTAGAAGATCGTTGGGTACAGCCGGGACCAGCTGCTTCGAAAGCATCACCAAACCAGGGATTCAAGCTTCAGGAGGCTAATTTGCATATTCCAGGTGCCTTCTGGGAGAAGCGAAGTCTCCCTAAGCTAGAAGATCGTTGGGTACAGCCGGGACCAGCTGCTTCGAAAGCATCACCAAACCAGGGATTCAAGCTTCAGGAGGCTAATTTGCATATTCCAGGTGCCTTCTGGGAGAAGCGAAGTCTCCCTAAGCTAGAAGATCGTTGGGTACAGCCGGGACCAGCTGCTTCGAAAGCATCACCAAACCAGGGATTCAAGCTTCAGGAGGCTAATTTGCATATTCCAGGTGCCTTCTGGGAGAAGCGAAGTCTCCCTAAGCTAGAAGATCGTTGGGTACAGCCGGGACCAGCTGCTTCGAAAGCATCACCAAACCAGGGATTCAAGCTTCAGGAGGCTAATTTGCATATTCCAGGTGCCTTCTGGGAGAAGCGAAGTCTCCCTAAGCTAGAAGATCGTTGGGTACAGCCGGGACCAGCTGCTTCGAAAGCATCACCAAACCAGGGATTCAAGCTTCAGGAGGCTAATTTGCATATTCCAGGTGCCTTCTGGGAGAAGCGAAGTCTCCCTAAGCTAGAAGATCGTTGGGTACAGCCGGGACCAGCTGCTTCGAAAGCATCACCAAACCAGGGATTCAAGCTTCAGGAGGCTAATTTGCATATTCCAGGTGCCTTCTGGGAGAAGCGAAGTCTCCCTAAGCTAGAAGATCGTTGGGTACAGCCGGGACCAGCTGCTTCGAAAGCATCACCAAACCAGGGATTCAAGCTTCAGGAGGCTAATTTGCATATTCCAGGTGCCTTCTGGGAGAAGCGAAGTCTCCCTAAGCTAGAAGATCGTTGGGTACAGCCGGGACCAGCTGCTTCGAAAGCATCACCAAACCAGGGATTCAAGCTTCAGGAGGCTAATTTGCATATTCCAGGTGCCTTCTGGGAGAAGCGAAGTCTCCCTAAGCTAGAAGATCGTTGGGTACAGCCGGGACCAGCTGCTTCGAAAGCATCACCAAACCAGGGATTCAAGCTTCAGGAGGCTAATTTGCATATTCCAGGTGCCTTCTGGGAGAAGCGAAGTCTCCCTAAGCTAGAAGATCGTTGGGTACAGCCGGGACCAGCTGCTTCGAAAGCATCACCAAACCAGGGATTCAAGCTTCAGGAGGCTAATTTGCATATTCCAGGTGCCTTCTGGGAGAAGCGAAGTCTCCCTAAGCTAGAAGATCGTTGGGTACAGCCGGGACCAGCTGCTTCGAAAGCATCACCAAACCAGGGATTCAAGCTTCAGGAGGCTAATTTGCATATTCCAGGTGCCTTCTGGGAGAAGCGAAGTCTCCCTAAGCTAGAAGATCGTTGGGTACAGCCGGGACCAGCTGCTTCGAAAGCATCACCAAACCAGGGATTCAAGCTTCAGGAGGCTAATTTGCATATTCCAGGTGCCTTCTGGGAGAAGCGAAGTCTCCCTAAGCTAGAAGATCGTTGGGTACAGCCGGGACCAGCTGCTTCGAAAGCATCACCAAACCAGGGATTCAAGCTTCAGGAGGCTAATTTGCATATTCCAGGTGCCTTCTGGGAGAAGCGAAGTCTCCCTAAGCTAGAAGATCGTTGGGTACAGCCGGGACCAGCTGCTTCGAAAGCATCACCAAACCAGGGATTCAAGCTTCAGGAGGCTAATTTGCATATTCCAGGTGCCTTCTGGGAGAAGCGAAGTCTCCCTAAGCTAGAAGATCGTTGGGTACAGCCGGGACCAGCTGCTTCGAAAGCATCACCAAACCAGGGATTCAAGCTTCAGGAGGCTAATTTGCATATTCCAGGTGCCTTCTGGGAGAAGCGAAGTCTCCCTAAGCTAGAAGATCGTTGGGTACAGCCGGGACCAGCTGCTTCGAAAGCATCACCAAACCAGGGATTCAAGCTTCAGGAGGCTAATTTGCATATTCCAGGTGCCTTCTGGGAGAAGCGAAGTCTCCCTAAGCTAGAAGATCGTTGGGTACAGCCGGGACCAGCTGCTTCGAAAGCATCACCAAACCAGGGATTCAAGCTTCAGGAGGCTAATTTGCATATTCCAGGTGCCTTCTGGAGAAGCGAAGTCTCCCTAAGCTAGAAGATCGTTGGGTACAGCCGGGACCAGCTGCTTCGAAAGCATCACCAAACCAGGGATTCAAGCTTCAGGAGGCTAATTTGCATATTCCAGGTGCCTTCTGGGAGAAGCGAAGTCTCCCTAAGCTAGAAGATCGTTGGGTACAGCCGGGACCAGCTGCTTCGAAAGCATCACCAAACCAGGGATTCAAGCTTCAGGAGGCTAATTTGCATATTCCAGGTGCCTTCTGGGAGAAGCGAAGTCTCCCTAAGCTAGAAGATCGTTGGGTACAGCCGGGACCAGCTGCTTCGAAAGCATCACCAAACCAGGGATTCAAGCTTCAGGAGGCTAATTTGCATATTCCAGGTGCCTTCTGGGAGAAGCGAAGTCTCCCTAAGCTAGAAGATCGTTGGGTACAGCCGGGACCAGCTGCTTCGAAAGCATCACCAAACCAGGGATTCAAGCTTCAGGAGGCTAATTTGCATATTCCAGGTGCCTTCTGGGAGAAGCGAAGTCTCCCTAAGCTAGAAGATCGTTGGGTACAGCCGGGACCAGCTGCTTCGAAAGCATCACCAAACCAGGGATTCAAGCTTCAGGAGGCTAATTTGCATATTCCAGGTGCCTTCTGGGAGAAGCGAAGTCTCCCTAAGCTAGAAGATCGTTGGGTACAGCCGGGACCAGCTGCTTCGAAAGCATCACCAAACCAGGGATTCAAGCTTCAGGAGGCTAATTTGCATATTCCAGGTGCCTTCTGGGAGAAGCGAAGTCTCCCTAAGCTAGAAGATCGTTGGGTACAGCCGGGACCAGCTGCTTCGAAAGCATCACCAAACCAGGGATTCAAGCTTCAGGAGGCTAATTTGCATATTCCAGGTGCCTTCTGGGAGAAGCGAAGTCTCCCTAAGCTAGAAGATCGTTGGGTACAGCCGGGACCAGCTGCTTCGAAAGCATCACCAAACCAGGGATTCAAGCTTCAGGAGGCTAATTTGCATATTCCAGGTGCCTTCTGGGAGAAGCGAAGTCTCCCTAAGCTAGAAGATCGTTGGGTACAGCCGGGACCAGCTGCTTCGAAAGCATCACCAAACCAGGGATTCAAGCTTCAGGAGGCTAATTTGCATATTCCAGGTGCCTTCTGGGAGAAGCGAAGTCTCCCTAAGCTAGAAGATCGTTGGGTACAGCCGGGACCAGCTGCTTCGAAAGCATCACCAAACCAGGGATTCAAGCTTCAGGAGGCTAATTTGCATATTCCAGGTGCCTTCTGGGAGAAGCGAAGTCTCCCTAAGCTAGAAGATCGTTGGGTACAGCCGGGACCAGCTGCTTCGAAAGCATCACCAAACCAGGGATTCAAGCTTCAGGAGGCTAATTTGCATATTCCAGGTGCCTTCTGGGAGAAGCGAAGTCTCCCTAAGCTAGAAGATCGTTGGGTACAGCCGGGACCAGCTGCTTCGAAAGCATCACCAAACCAGGGATTCAAGCTTCAGGAGGCTAATTTGCATATTCCAGGTGCCTTCTGGGAGAAGCGAAGTCTCCCTAAGCTAGAAGATCGTTGGGTACAGCCGGGACCAGCTGCTTCGAAAGCATCACCAAACCAGGGATTCAAGCTTCAGGAGGCTAATTTGCATATTCCAGGTGCCTTCTGGGAGAAGCGAAGTCTCCCTAAGCTAGAAGATCGTTGGGTACAGCCGGGACCAGCTGCTTCGAAAGCATCACCAAACCAGGGATTCAAGCTTCAGGAGGCTAATTTGCATATTCCAGGTGCCTTCTGGGAGAAGCGAAGTCTCCCTAAGCTAGAAGATCGTTGGGTACAGCCGGGACCAGCTGCTTCGAAAGCATCACCAAACCAGGGATTCAAGCTTCAGGAGGCTAATTTGCATATTCCAGGTGCCTTCTGGGAGAAGCGAAGTCTCCCTAAGCTAGAAGATCGTTGGGTACAGCCGGGACCAGCTGCTTCGAAAGCATCACCAAACCAGGGATTCAAGCTTCAGGAGGCTAATTTGCATATTCCAGGTGCCTTCTGGGAGAAGCGAAGTCTCCCTAAGCTAGAAGATCGTTGGGTACAGCCGGGACCAGCTGCTTCGAAAGCATCACCAAACCAGGGATTCAAGCTTCAGGAGGCTAATTTGCATATTCCAGGTGCCTTCTGGGAGAAGCGAAGTCTCCCTAAGCTAGAAGATCGTTGGGTACAGCCGGGACCAGCTGCTTCGAAAGCATCACCAAACCAGGGATTCAAGCTTCAGGAGGCTAATTTGCATATTCCAGGTGCCTTCTGGGAGAAGCGAAGTCTCCCTAAGCTAGAAGATCGTTGGGTACAGCCGGGACCAGCTGCTTCGAAAGCATCACCAAACCAGGGATTCAAGCTTCAGGAGGCTAATTTGCATATTCCAGGTGCCTTCTGGGAGAAGCGAAGTCTCCCTAAGCTAGAAGATCGTTGGGTACAGCCGGGACCAGCTGCTTCGAAAGCATCACCAAACCAGGGATTCAAGCTTCAGGAGGCTAATTTGCATATTCCAGGTGCCTTCTGGGAGAAGCGAAGTCTCCCTAAGCTAGAAGATCGTTGGGTACAGCCGGGACCAGCTGCTTCGAAAGCATCACCAAACCAGGGATTCAAGCTTCAGGAGGCTAATTTGCATATTCCAGGTGCCTTCTGGGAGAAGCGAAGTCTCCCTAAGCTAGAAGATCGTTGGGTACAGCCGGGACCAGCTGCTTCGAAAGCATCACCAAACCAGGGATTCAAGCTTCAGGAGGCTAATTTGCATATTCCAGGTGCCTTCTGGGAGAAGCGAAGTCTCCCTAAGCTAGAAGATCGTTGGGTACAGCCGGGACCAGCTGCTTCGAAAGCATCACCAAACCAGGGATTCAAGCTTCAGGAGGCTAATTTGCATATTCCAGGTGCCTTCTGGGAGAAGCGAAGTCTCCCTAAGCTAGAAGATCGTTGGGTACAGCCGGGACCAGCTGCTTCGAAAGCATCACCAAACCAGGGATTCAAGCTTCAGGAGGCTAATTTGCATATTCCAGGTGCCTTCTGGGAGAAGCGAAGTCTCCCTAAGCTAGAAGATCGTTGGGTACAGCCGGGACCAGCTGCTTCGAAAGCATCACCAAACCAGGGATTCAAGCTTCAGGAGGCTAATTTGCATATTCCAGGTGCCTTCTGGGAGAAGCGAAGTCTCCCTAAGCTAGAAGATCGTTGGGTACAGCCGGGACCAGCTGCTTCGAAAGCATCACCAAACCAGGGATTCAAGCTTCAGGAGGCTAATTTGCATATTCCAGGTGCCTTCTGGGAGAAGCGAAGTCTCCCTAAGCTAGAAGATCGTTGGGTACAGCCGGGACCAGCTGCTTCGAAAGCATCACCAAACCAGGGATTCAAGCTTCAGGAGGCTAATTTGCATATTCCAGGTGCCTTCTGGGAGAAGCGAAGTCTCCCTAAGCTAGAAGATCGTTGGGTACAGCCGGGACCAGCTGCTTCGAAAGCATCACCAAACCAGGGATTCAAGCTTCAGGAGGCTAATTTGCATATTCCAGGTGCCTTCTGGGAGAAGCGAAGTCTCCCTAAGCTAGAAGATCGTTGGGTACAGCCGGGACCAGCTGCTTCGAAAGCATCACCAAACCAGGGATTCAAGCTTCAGGAGGCTAATTTGCATATTCCAGGTGCCTTCTGGGAGAAGCGAAGTCTCCCTAAGCTAGAAGATCGTTGGGTACAGCCGGGACCAGCTGCTTCGAAAGCATCACCAAACCAGGGATTCAAGCTTCAGGAGGCTAATTTGCATATTCCAGGTGCCTTCTGGGAGAAGCGAAGTCTCCCTAAGCTAGAAGATCGTTGGGTACAGCCGGGACCAGCTGCTTCGAAAGCATCACCAAACCAGGGATTCAAGCTTCAGGAGGCTAATTTGCATATTCCAGGTGCCTTCTGGGAGAAGCGAAGTCTCCCTAAGCTAGAAGATCGTTGGGTACAGCCGGGACCAGCTGCTTCGAAAGCATCACCAAACCAGGGATTCAAGCTTCAGGAGGCTAATTTGCATATTCCAGGTGCCTTCTGGGAGAAGCGAAGTCTCCCTAAGCTAGAAGATCGTTGGGTACAGCCGGGACCAGCTGCTTCGAAAGCATCACCAAACCAGGGATTCAAGCTTCAGGAGGCTAATTTGCATATTCCAGGTGCCTTCTGGGAGAAGCGAAGTCTCCCTAAGCTAGAAGATCGTTGGGTACAGCCGGGACCAGCTGCTTCGAAAGCATCACCAAACCAGGGATTCAAGCTTCAGGAGGCTAATTTGCATATTCCAGGTGCCTTCTGGGAGAAGCGAAGTCTCCCTAAGCTAGAAGATCGTTGGGTACAGCCGGGACCAGCTGCTTCGAAAGCATCACCAAACCAGGGATTCAAGCTTCAGGAGGCTAATTTGCATATTCCAGGTGCCTTCTGGGAGAAGCGAAGTCTCCCTAAGCTAGAAGATCGTTGGGTACAGCCGGGACCAGCTGCTTCGAAAGCATCACCAAACCAGGGATTCAAGCTTCAGGAGGCTAATTTGCATATTCCAGGTGCCTTCTGGGAGAAGCGAAGTCTCCCTAAGCTAGAAGATCGTTGGGTACAGCCGGGACCAGCTGCTTCGAAAGCATCACCAAACCAGGGATTCAAGCTTCAGGAGGCTAATTTGCATATTCCAGGTGCCTTCTGGGAGAAGCGAAGTCTCCCTAAGCTAGAAGATCGTTGGGTACAGCCGGGACCAGCTGCTTCGAAAGCATCACCAAACCAGGGATTCAAGCTTCAGGAGGCTAATTTGCATATTCCAGGTGCCTTCTGGGAGAAGCGAAGTCTCCCTAAGCTAGAAGATCGTTGGGTACAGCCGGGACCAGCTGCTTCGAAAGCATCACCAAACCAGGGATTCAAGCTTCAGGAGGCTAATTTGCATATTCCAGGTGCCTTCTGGGAGAAGCGAAGTCTCCCTAAGCTAGAAGATCGTTGGGTACAGCCGGGACCAGCTGCTTCGAAAGCATCACCAAACCAGGGATTCAAGCTTCAGGAGGCTAATTTGCATATTCCAGGTGCCTTCTGGGAGAAGCGAAGTCTCCCTAAGCTAGAAGATCGTTGGGTACAGCCGGGACCAGCTGCTTCGAAAGCATCACCAAACCAGGGATTCAAGCTTCAGGAGGCTAATTTGCATATTCCAGGTGCCTTCTGGGAGAAGCGAAGTCTCCCTAAGCTAGAAGATCGTTGGGTACAGCCGGGACCAGCTGCTTCGAAAGCATCACCAAACCGCGCGCCTTACGGCGCGCGAATTTTTGCCTGTAGGACATTATTGCAAGAGAGCTTGGCTGAGTAGATTACACAAGAAGGAAAACACACAGCAAGTCAGCAGGATCTAGGAGCAACATGGCAGATGTGACAACCTACATGGTGAGCTGCAGCATGTGCTACATGTTCACAGATCGACCAGAAGAAGAATCCAATTTCACCTGTCAGAAGTGTAGACTAGTGGCCCTTTTAGAAGAAAAGGTGCGGGGTCTGGAAGAAAGAATAGCAACTTTGAAACTCATCAAAGAGAATGAAGACTTTCTAGACAGAACAGAAGCATCTCTACTGGTCACAGAAGGTGCAAAAAGTGTCAGAGAACCTCCAAAAGCAGATGAGTGGAAGCATGTGACCAAAAGAAGCAAGAAGACCATGGAGAAATCACCAACCACACAACTGAAGAACCGATATCAAATCTTTGTAGAGGATGAAGATGGCACACCTAAGAATGAAGCAATACCAGCAAGCAAAAAAGAAAAGGGCACACAGCAACAAGTGACAGCAAAAAGTACAGCCAAGAAGCAACGAAGAGTGGTGGTGGTGGGAGACTCACTACTGAGAGGCACCGAAGCAGCCATCTGCAGACCGGACATAACTGCAAGAGAAGTATGCTGCCTTCCAGGTGCGATGATCAAGGATGTGACCGATAGGATACCAAAGCTCTTCAGCTCCAAGGACGTCCACCCATTTCTTCTGATACATGTTGGCACCAATGACACGGCAAGGAAGGACCTACCGACAATCTGCAAGGACTTTGAAGAGTTGGGGAAGAAAGTAAAGGAACTGGATGCACAGGTAGTTTTTTCTTCTATCCTTCCAGTAGACGGGCATGGCACCAGGAGATGGAACAGGATCCTTGATGCAAACAACTGGCTAAGACGATGGTGCAGACAACAAGGATTTGGATTCCTGGACCACGGTGTGAATTACTGGTATGATGGACTCCTCGCCAGAGACGGACTACACCTCAACAAACCTGGGAAACACACATTCGCCAGAAGACTCGCTACACTCATCAGGAGGGCGTTAAACTAGAAGAAGAGGGGACGGGAAGAAAAACATTAGACTCGAACAAAGACGACCCAGGAAAACATACTCAGAAGGGAGGTAAGAACATTTCTAAAACAATCCACAGTGAGGAGATTGGAACAAAACAAAATCCTCTAAACTGCATGCTCGCAAACGCCAGAAGCCTGACAAACAAGATGGAAGAACTAGAAGCAGAAATATCTACAGGTAACTTTGACATAGTGGGAATAACCGAGACATGGTTAGATGAAAGCTATGACTGGGCAGTTAACTTACAGGGTTACAGTCTGTTTAGAAAGGATCGTAAAAATCGGAGAGGAGGAGGGGTTTGTCTCTATGTAAAGTCTTGTCTAAAGTCCACTTTAAGGGAGGATATTAGCGAAGGGAATGAGGATGTCGAGTCCATATGGGTTGAAATTCATGGAGGGAAAAATGGTAACAAAATTCTCATTGGGGTCTGTTACAAACCCCCAAATATAACAGAAAGCATGGAAAGTCTACTTCTAAAGCAGATAGATGAAGCTGCAACCCATAATGAGGTCCTGGTTATGGGGGACTTTAACTACCCGGATATTAACTGGGAAACAGAAACCTGTGAAACCCATAAAGGCAACAGGTTTCTGCTAATAACCAAGAAAAATTATCTTTCACAATTGGTGCAGAATCCAACCAGAGGAGCAGCACTTTTAGACCTAATACTATCTAATAGACCTGACAGAATAACAAATCTGCAGGTGGTTGGGCATTTAGGAAATAGCGACCACAATATTGTGCAGTTTCACCTGTCTTTCACTAGGGGGACTTGTCAGGGAGTCACAAAAACATTGAACTTTAGGAAGGCAAAGTTTGAACAGCTTAGAGATGCCCTTAATCTGGTAGACTGGGACAATATCCTCAGAAATGAGAATACAGATAATAAATGGGAAATGTTTAAGAACATCCTAAATAGGCAGTGTAAGCGGTTTATACCTTGTGGGAATAAAAGGACTAGAAATAGGAAAAACCCAATGTGGCTAAACAAAGAAGTAAGACAGGCAATTAACAGTAAAAAGAAAGCATTTGCACTACTAAAGCAGGATGGCACCATTGAAGCTCTAAAAAACTATAGGGAGAAAAATACTTTATCTAAAAAACTAATTAAAGCTGCCAAAAAGGAAACAGAGAAGCACATTGCTAAGGAGAGTAAAACTAATCCCAAACTGTTCTTCAACTATATCAATAGTAAAAGAATAAAAACTGAAAATGTAGGCCCCTTAAAAAATAGTGAGGAAAGAATGGTTGTAGATGACGAGGAAAAAGCTAACATATTAAACACCTTCTTCTCCACGGTATTCACGGTGGAAAATGAAATGCTAGGTGAAATCCCAAGAAACAATGAAAACCCTATATTAAGGGTCACCAATCTAACCCAAGAAGAGGTGCGAAACCGGCTAAATAAGATTAAAATAGATAAATCTCCGGGTCCGGATGGCATACACCCACGAGTACTAAGAGAACTAAGTAATGTAATAGATAAACCATTATTTCTTATTTTTAGTGACTCTATAGCGACAGGGTCTGTTCCGCAGGACTGGCGCATAGCAAATGTGGTGCCAATATTCAAAAAGGGCTCTAAAAGTGAACCTGGAAATTATAGGCCAGTAAGTCTAACCTCTATTGTTGGTAAAATATTTGAAGGGTTTCTGAGGGATGTTATTCTGGATTATCTCAATGAGAATAACTGTTTAACTCCATATCAGCATGGGTTTATGAGAAATCGCTCCTGTCAAACCAATCTAATCAGTTTTTATGAAGAGGTAAGCTATAGACTGGACCACGGTGAGTCATTGGACGTGGTATATCTCGATTTTTCCAAAGCGTTTGATACCGTGCCGCACAAGAGGTTGGTACACAAAATGAGAATGCTTGGTCTGGGGGAAAATGTGTGTAAATGGGTTAGTAACTGGCTTAGTGATAGAAAGCAGAGGGTGGTTATAAATGGTATAGTCTCTAACTGGGTCGCTGTGACCAGTGGGGTACCACAGGGGTCAGTATTGGGACCTGTTCTCTTCAACATATTCATTAATGATCTGGTAGAAGGTTTACACAGTAAAATATCGATATTTGCAGATGATACAAAACTATGTAAAGCAGTTAATACAAGAGAAGATAGTATTCTGCTACAGATGGATCTGGATAAGTTGGAAACTTGGGCTGAAAGGTGGCAGATGAGGTTTAACAATGATAAATGTAAGGTTATACACATGGGAAGAGGGAATCAATATCACCATTACACACTGAACGGGAAACCACTGGGTAAATCTGACAGGGAGAAGGACTTGGGGATCCTAGTTAATGATAAACTTAACTGGAGCAGCCAGTGCCAGGCAGCAGCTGCCAAGGCAAACAGGATCATGGGGTGCATTAAAAGAGGTCTGGATACACATAATGAGAGCATTATACTGCCTCTGTACAAATCCCTAGTTAGACCGCACATGGAGTACTGTGTCCAGTTTTGGGCACCGGTGCTCAGGAAGGATATAATGGAACTAGAGAGAGTACAAAGGAGGGCAACAAAATTAATAAAGGGGATGGGAGAACTACAATACCCAGATAGATTAGCGAAATTAGGATTATTTAGTCTAGAAAAAAGACGACTGAGGGGCGATCTAATAACCATGTATAAGTATATAAGGGGACAATACAAATATCTCGCTGAGGATCTGTTTATACCAAGGAAGGTGACGGGCACAAGGGGGCATTCTTTGCGTCTGGAGGAGAGAAGGTTTTTCCACCAACATAGAAGAGGATTCTTTACTGTTAGGGCAGTGAGAATCTGGAATTGCTTGCCTGAGGAGGTGGTGATGGCGAACTCAGTCGAGGGGTTCAAGAGAGGCCTGGATGTCTTCCTGGAGCAGAACAATATTGTATCATACAATTATTAGGTTCTGTAGAAGGACGTAGATCTGGGTATTTATTATGATGGAATATAGGCTGAACTGGATGGACAAATGTCTTTTTTCGGCCTTACTAACTATGTTACTATGTATGTTACTATGTATTATACAGTATAGAGCATCATGTGTGGCTATTATACAGTATTGAGCATCATGTGTGGCCATTATACAGTATGGAGCATCATGTGTGACTATTATACAGTATAGAGCATCATGTGTGGCTATTATACAGTATTGAGCATCATGTGTGGCCATTATACAGTATGGAGCATCATGTGTGGCCATTATACAGTATAGAGCATCATGTTATAGCTGTTTTTCATTCTGACCCAAATGTCAGCTGACAGATCACCAGTGAGGGCCAAATCGTGGAGTTACGCCCGTCATTTTACAAGCGCGCTTGGAGACAAAAAGACACCTCACACATATCCTGTGAGCAAGTCACTTTTATCTGAAGTAAAAGAGCAAGAAGCAAATTTTATACCATTTACACATAATGCATTTCAATGTAACTCATGTAGCCCCCACCATCGCCCAGGGTCATACTTTATTTACCATAACCCAGAATATGTTGTACTGACTCTTGAGAACATACATGATAAGAAGTACAGTCTCCTTGAAGCGGAGACACTAAGACTACTGCATCAACAGATTCTAGTAATTCTAACAATTAAAGGCAAGAGGCACTTAAAGGCAAGGTAGCTAAAGGCAAACTATTAACCCTTCTATATCAATTTCCCCCTTTTGTAAATGGTATAACCTCTGCTACGGGGTCAGCTGATGTCCACAAAGGAGCTACTGTCTCATGGGTCTAGTACCCACAAGGGGACTTCCTACCTGCTTCACCCATCCACCCTCAGTGTGGACACTCACCTTCCCCATCAGCAGTGGCCATACGGGGCCTATGATATACTACAGAAGGTTCAGCCTTAGATTTTTTTCTACACCTACATTATTCCATAGCTTAGGTAATATATATATTAGCGCTTTTACGGCTACATAAAAGAATAAGTAAAGCAACAAAATTTGCATACAAGTCTGTAAAACACCGAAAATAATCCATCCCGCTAGGCCGCTAAGCCAATTGGCTGGAAAAAAAAAGGAGTCTCTATATTGTATTAGTCTCATTAAGAGCCTTAAGGAACCACGAAAATCTGAGTCCAAGTCTCACTGTGCATGCAGTGTGGTGTTAATACCTTCCTGGGGTAACATAGTAACATAGTAACATAGTTAGTAAGGCCGAAAAAAGACATTTGTCCATCCAGTTCAGCCTATATTCCATCATAATAAATCCCCAGATCTACGTCCTTCTACAGAACCTAATAATTGTATGATACAATATTGTTCTGCTCCAGGAAGACATCCAGGCCTCTCTTGAACCCCTCGACTGAGTTCGCCATCACCACCTCCTCAGGCAAGCAATTCCAGATTCTCACTGCCCTAACAGTAAAGAATCCTCTTCTATGTTGGTGGAAAAACCTTCTCTCCTCCAGACGCAAAGAATGCCCCCTTGTGCCCGTTACCTTCCTTGGTATAAACAGATCCTCAGCGAGATATTTGTATTGTCCCCTTATATACTTATACATGGTTATTAGATCGCCCCTCAGTCGTCTTTTTTCTAGACTAAATAATCCTAATTTCGCTAATCTATCTGGGTATTGTAGTTCTCCCATCCCCTTTATTAATTTTGTTGCCCTCCTTTGTACTCTCTCTAGTTCCATTATATCCTTCCTGAGCACCGGTGCCCAAAACTGGACACAGTACTCCATGTGCGGTCTAACTAGGGATTTGTACAGAGGCAGTATAATGCTCTCATCATGTGTATCCAGACCTCTTTTAATGCACCCCATGATCCTGTTTGCCTTGGCAGCTGCTGCCTGGCACTGGCTGCTCCAGGTAAGTTTATCATTAACTAGGATCCCCAAGTCCTTCTCCCTGTCAGATTTACCCAGTGGTTTCCCGTTCAGTGTGTAATGGTGATATTGATTCCCTCTTCCCATGTGTATAACCTTACATTTATCATTGTTAAACCTCATCTGCCACCTTTCAGCCCAAGTTTCCAACTTATCCAGATCCATCTGTAGCAGAATACTATCTTCTCTTGTATTAACTGCTTTACATAGTTTTGTATCATCTGCAAATATCGATATTTTACTGTGTAAACCTTCTACCAGATCATTAATGAATATGTTGAAGAGAACAGGTCCCAATACTGACCCCTGCGGTACCCCACTGGTCACAGCGACCCAGTTAGAGACTATACCATTTATAACCACCCTCTGCTTTCTATCACTAAGCCAGTTACTAACCCATTTACACACATTTTCCCCCAGACCAAGCATTCTCATTTTGTGTACCAACCTCTTGTGCGGCACGGTATCAAACGCTTTGGAAAAATCGAGATATACCACGTCCAATGACTCACCGTGGTCCAGCCTATAGCTTACCTCTTCATAAAAACTGATTAGATTGGTTTGACAGGAGCGATTTCTCATAAACCCATGCTGATATGGAGTTAAACAGTTATTCTCATTGAGATAATCCAGAATAACATCCCTCAGAAACCCTTCAAATATTTTACCAACAATAGAGGTTAGACTTACTGGCCTATAATTTCCAGGTTCACTTTTAGAGCCCTTTTTGAATATTGGCACCACATTTGCTATGCGCCAGTCCTGCGGAACAGACCCTGTCGCTATAGAGTCACTAAAAATAAGAAATAATGGTTTATCTATTACATTACTTAGTTCTCTTAGTACTCGTGGGTGTATGCCATCCGGACCCGGAGATTTATCTATTTTAATCTTATTTAGCCGGTTTCGCACCTCTTCTTGGGTTAGATTGGTGACCCTTAATATAGGGTTTTCATTGTTTCTTGGGATTTCACCTAGCATTTCATTTTCCACCGTGAATACCGTGGAGAAGAAGGTGTTTAATATGTTAGCTTTTTCCTCGTCATCTACAACCATTCTTTCCTCACTATTTTTTAAGGGGCCTACATTTTCAGTTTTTATTCTTTTACTATTGATATAGTTGAAGAACAGTTTGGGATTAGTTTTACTCTCCTTAGCAATGTGCTTCTCTGTTTCCTTTTTGGCAGCTTTAATTAGTTTTTTAGATAAAGTATTTTTCTCCCTATAGTTTTTTAGAGCTTCAATGGTGCCATCCTGCTTTAGTAGTGCAAATGCTTTCTTTTTACTGTTAATTGCCTGTCTTACTTCTTTGTTTAGCCACATTGGGTTTTTCCTATTTCTAGTCCTTTTATTCCCACAAGGTATAAACCGCTTACACTGCCTATTTAGGATGTTCTTAAACATTTCCCATTTATTATCTGTATTCTCATTTCTGAGGATATTGTCCCAGTCTACCAGATTAAGGGCATCTCTAAGCTGTTCAAACTTTGCCTTCCTAAAGTTCAATGTTTTTGTGACTCCCTGACAAGTCCCCCTAGTGAAAGACAGGTGAAACTGCACAATATTGTGGTCGCTATTTCCTAAATGCCCAACCACCTGCAGATTTGTTATTCTGTCAGGTCTATTAGATAGTATTAGGTCTAAAAGTGCTGCTCCTCTGGTTGGATTCTGCACCAATTGTGAAAGATAATTTTTCTTGGTTATTAGCAGAAACCTGTTGCCTTTATGGGTTTCACAGGTTTCTGTTTCCCAGTTAATATCCGGGTAGTTAAAGTCCCCCATAACCAGGACCTCATTATGGGTTGCAGCTTCATCTATCTGCTTTAGAAGTAGACTTTCCATGCTTTCTGTTATATTTGGGGGTTTGTAACAGACCCCAATGAGAATTTTGTTACCATTTTTCCCTCCATGAATTTCAACCCATATGGACTCGACATCCTCATTCCCTTCGCTAATATCCTCCCTTAAAGTGGACTTTAGACAAGACTTTACATAGAGACAAACCCCTCCTCCTCTCCGATTTTTACGATCCTTTCTAAACAGACTGTAACCCTGTAAGTTAACTGCCCAGTCATAGCTTTCATCTAACCATGTCTCGGTTATTCCCACTATGTCAAAGTTACCTGTAGATATTTCTGCTTCTAGTTCTTCCATCTTGTTTGTCAGGCTTCTGGCGTTTGCGAGCATGCAGTTTAGAGGATTTTGTTTTGTTCCAATCTCCTCACTGTGGATTGTTTTAGAAATGTTCTTACCTCCCTTCTGAGTATGTTTTCCTGGGTCGTCTTTGTTCGAGTCTAATGTTTTTCTTCCCGTCCCCTCTTCTTCTAGTTTAACGCCCTCCTGATGAGTGTAGCGAGTCTTCTGGCGAATGTGTGTTTCCCAGGTTTGTTGAGGTGTAGTCCGTCTCTGGCGAGGAGTCCATCATACCAGTAATTCACACCGTGGTCCAGGAATCCAAATCCTTGTTGTCTGCACCATCGTCTTAGCCAGTTGTTTGCATCAAGGATCCTGTTCCATCTCCTGGTGCCATGCCCGTCTACTGGAAGGATAGAAGAAAAAACTACCTGTGCATCCAGTTCCTTTACTTTCTTCCCCAACTCTTCAAAGTCCTTGCAGATTGTCGGTAGGTCCTTCCTTGCCGTGTCATTGGTGCCAACATGTATCAGAAGAAATGGGTGGACGTCCTTGGAGCTGAAGAGCTTTGGTATCCTATCGGTCACATCCTTGATCATCGCACCTGGAAGGCAGCATACTTCTCTTGCAGTTATGTCCGGTCTGCAGATGGCTGCTTCGGTGCCTCTCAGTAGTGAGTAAGGCTAAGTACAGCATAGTCCTTGCAGATACTGGGCTGGGTGCACAGATCCAACAGTCCAGCAGTTTTTGTCCTTCCGCGTCTTTTATAAGAAAAGCAAGATGTTGAATAAGTTTGTTTATCTAGTGTCTCTGTAAGGTGCAAACATCCTATCACTGCCAGCACGGTGATTAGGACAACATTCATTCTGCTGGTGAAAAGATCTTTTTGCAGTGACTGGCAAGGATCCAGGTGGGCTTTCCCTCAAGTTTCCCTGAGGTGAATGTGGTCAGCTGGACTTTAAAACGGGCCGTCAAACCGTGGATCTAGGCTCCTTCTCACGTGTCTGTGTATGACCACCAATCACCTGGATTCAGCTGATGTACATCTGTGTATGACCACCAATCACCTGGATTCAGCTGATGTACATCTGTGTATGACCACCAATCACCTGGATTCAGCTGATATACGTCTGCACTGGCATTAGGATCTGGAATGGATGAAAACACATGTTTATGCACCACATTAAGTCTTTTCTGTAAGGCCTGGACATGGGCTGTCATAGCACCGTGTTGCTTTTGTAGCACCTGTGGGAAGTACAGACCAGCCTCTGGCAAACTACTAAACAGGACTTCAAAAGGACACAAGTCTGTCTTTCTATTTGGAGTGTGTGTGACTGAAAAGAGTGCAAGAGACAAACACTCTACCACGCTCTTTCCTTTGCCTGCCGTGGCCTTTGATTTTCCAGTTTAAGTGTCCCATTTAGTCTCATCACTTTCCCACTACTTTGTTGTCTATATGGTGCATGATATGCTTGCTGCACTCCCAGGACCTGCATGACTTCCCTCGTTATTTCTCCCGTGAAGTGTGTGTCCCTATCGCTGTCCATGGTTTCTAGGACACCATACCTGCAGATCAGTTTTTTTTATCAGTTTGTCTGCAGTCGCTTTAGTATTTGCACATTTTACAAAATAGGCTTCCTGCCAACCAGAGAAGAGATCTACACATACTAGGACATTTTTCACACACTCCTACCTTGGGTAGCTGTATGTAGCCAGTCTGCAGTCTCTGAAACGGGTAGAGAGGCCTGGGTGTCGCTTTCTTAGGGATTTTTACTGTTTTACCTGGGTTGTGCTGTGCACAGATGAGGCATGACCGTACGAGCTTTGCGGCTGCGTAACTGAAACCAGGAGCGATCCAGAAGGCATCTTGTGTTGCTTGCGCCATGATTGGGAGCAGGGATCTTGGTATATACGATTTATCCTGATTCTCCCATACTCTTTCTGAGTTCAGCTTGTAATGACCAGAGGTCCGAATAAGATCCAGTGAGTCACAAACCAAGACCAAGGCAGAAATCTCCAACGGTATTTACTCAAAGGCAAAATAATCAAGGTAATATGGAGAATATTAAGACAGATGCACCCCAAAGATACACTAATTCAGCAGCAGCTGAAATCACTGTGCCACTCCAAGGTCTCCTGAGAACTGTATACTACAACAGACTAGTAAGAAATTTACCTAACAGGCAACTAAAAACAGGAACAAGTGTAAATTGAATGTAGTGTTATTAAGGGAGCCCCTGGAATGGCACATTGAGTATAACTTACACAACTCTAATATAAGATACACCTCTAAAGTAACAATCTAACACTCTGAGCAGAGATACCCGGGTATCTATAACTATGGTACCGTATCCTGAGATGGATTTCCTCTCAGGCAGGAATCCGCACAGGCTGCAGCCAGTTCATATCTTCAGCGCCAATAAGTTACAGCAAACTCCTCTTGTCTTGTCGGCCGATGCCGAGCCCAAACGCCGGGGACTTAGTTAGTGGTCTCACGATGTTGTCTCTGCTTCTGTAGCTCCTAGGAATGCTTCCACGACAATCCGTCCGTCTCTGTATCAGCAGTCTGTCCAGACTTGGTTCTCCACTCAATGCACAGGGAATCCACAGACTTCCAAATACGTACTGGGTTCTTAGTAAAGTCTCAGTCTTTTGTTAAATAAAGGGTTAACTCCTCTCCAGGAAACGTTAGCCACACAAGTCTCTCACAGAGTTAAACAAAAGGTTAGTTCTTCTCCAGGGGAACGTTAGCAACAAAAAGTCTCTCAAAAGCTTCTTTTCCTCCAAAAACACTTGCAGTAAATCCACACACAGTCTCTCTTTAAGATATCACAGCAGCTTCTGCCTTTGTTTCCTGCCTTTTTCTCTCCCAGCTCTCACTTCCTAGTTTCACTTTACACACGAGACACTAGACCCCACCCAGCAGCACACATTGTCTCTGAGAGTTTTGCACGGTCTGTTCTCTTCTGCAATAGGCAAAAACCACAGGGTCCTAGTGCCCTCTCAGTGGGACTACAGTTCACCCTCTTACATGCCACCCCACTAGAGGTTGGCGTCCTCGACATACCTTCCCACTCAAATTCATCTTGAGCATATCGCTGAGGCGGTATTCCTGCCGTAGATCGTGTAGTTCTCCTGAGTCCTACATCAACAGGTGCGACCTTAGAGGGAGCTAGAGTCTCTTCCATGGTCGTGTTAGTGGGCGTAAGTGGAGTTGTCTCCTCCTGCGGCTCGATGTCCTGTGATACAGCGTCAGGACCAAGCAGTTGACCTGATGCACTCTCCTCAACAACATCCTCCATATCCCCAACATTCTCATCACCCGAGGCCAGATCGGTCACAGGGGGCAAATAAGCAGGCGCAGGAGTAAGCACACCATCAAACTCAAGATCATTCAGAGCTTCCGCCCCTTGAAACATGGCCTCTGGCTCTAGGGGGGTAGGCGCCGAATCTTCAAACCAGCACCGCTGTAACATGTTACGATGCAAATTACGGGTTGGCCCCCCTGTCCCCACCGGTTCGACCTCGTACACTGGAATCTCAGGGTTCACCTGTTTTTTTATCAGATACGGTATCGCCTCCCATCGGTCACTCAGCTTTCCTGACCGTCGTTTTGTCCTCACCAACACTCTGTCTCCCGGAGAGAACAGCTCTGTTTGTACAGGTCGCGTGTCCTTATGGACCACCTGGCGAAGGCGGTCACCCACCACCTGATGCACCACCCTCAACCGCCGCCGATGCTCTCGTACCCACTCGGATGCAGTCCGAAGGGGGGCGGAGGAGGGATCTGGCATGCTCAAATCCTCAATGTCTCGGCCAGGTCTACCAAACATCAACATGTGTGGTGAGTAACCAGTAGTACTGTGCACCCTGTTATTGTAAGCCCACATCAATTCGGGGAGATACTCAGGCCAGCATGTCTGTTGCTGACTCTCTAAGGACCTCAACATTTGCAACAGGGTCCGATTAAAACGCTCACACGCCCCGTTACCCTGAGGGTGGTAAGGCGTTGTTCTCGACTGCTCGATACCATAGAGCTGGTGCAACTCTTTCATCAGCGTTCCCTGAAAGCAGGCCCCTTGATCTGAATGTATTCTCTGCGGACACCCGAACACTTGGAAGAAATGTCGGCACACTGCCTCAGCCGCCGACTTGGCCGTCTGATCTCTTGTCGGCACCGCTACAGCATACTTGGTAAAGTGATCTGTCATCACCAGGCAGTAGGAGTACCCTGATGTAGAGTACCCTATCAACACGTAGTCAATCATGAGTAGTTCCAGTGGAGCTGAAGTCTTAATAGACTGTGTGGGAGCCCGCTGCTCAGGGCTTTTGTTGAGCCCACAAATTCAGCACTGCCGACACGCGTCGGCCACCATCCCTCCCAACTCAGGGCAGTAGAGGACTCGCTGCAACCACTGAAGTGTCTTTTCACTTCCAAAATGGGCCCCCTTCTCATGCGCCTCACGAGCGACCACCGGCCCCATCCCCACAGGAATTATCAGTTGGTACCGATGCTGCAGCTCCGATGGCAGGTACACCTTACGATACAAAAGACCTTGTTCCACACACAATTTATCCCATTGTCGAAGGAGTTTCATTCCTTCCATGGACAACTGAGCCTTGTCCTCTGCACTGGGCCAGGCCTTGTTTTGTACCCAACGGCGCACAAGTGCAACGTCCGGACACTCATCCTGGACTCTTGTCCAATCTGAGGGTGTTTTACCCAGGACACAGGGCATCCCGGTGGCCACCCCACTTGAGTGTACCACACTTTGGAAGATAGGTATTTGCCCCAAAGCTGGAGTTTCAGTATCCTCAAGTTGTTCATCAACATCTTCCCCGGATGACCCAAGGGGCACTCTTGACAATGCATCTGCATTGCCGTTCTCTCGACCAGAGCGAAATTTAATGCGGTAATTGAACTTGGCCAGTCTGGCGACCCACCGCTGCTCCAACGCCCCCAGTTTTGCATTCTCTAAGTGAGCTAGCGGGTTGTTATCTGTCATGACTAGCACCTCAGCTCCTGTTAGATACTCGGCGAAGCGTTCTGTCATTGCCCACACCAGGGCCAGCAATTCCAGCCGGAATGAGCTGTAGTTAGCCGGATTTCGCTCGGAGTCTCTTAAAGATCTGCTGCCATAAGAAATCACTCGTTCTCGGCCGTCCTGCACCTGTGCTAGTACTGCCCCCAACCCATGAAGACTACCATCGGTATACAACAAAAAAGGGGTGTCAAACCGGGCGTAGGCCAGCAATGGGGCACTCGTTAGGGCGGTTTTCACTCCATCAAATGCCTTTTTCTGTAGGGGCCCCCATGGAATGGGGCGATTTCGAGGACCCAGCGCTGTGCCTCTCAAACGTTCATTCAAGGGACTCACCACTTGTGAGAATTTAGGCACAAACCGCCGATAGTTTCCTGCTAGGCCCAGGAAGGCCCGCACTTCTCGCAGGTCACAAGGAGGTGGCCACTCTTGTACCGCCTTAATCTTACTGGCTAAAGGTAGTACCCCGTCCGGGGTCACCAGATGCCCCAAATATTCAATCTGGTTTCGTAACAGCTGACATTTTTTTGGCTTTATTTTCAGGCCGTAGCTCTTGAGCCGCCGGAGAACTTGACGCAGCTTCTCCAGATGATCTTCAAATGAGGTTCCGAACACCACAATGTCGTCCAAATATATCAGGACTGATTCAAAATTTAGATCGCCCAAGCAATGTTCCATCAGGCGTTGGAAGGTTCCCGGGGCGGTAGCGAGGCCAAAGGGCATCCGGTTGAACTCAAAGAGCCCCATTGGCAATACAAACGCCGTCTTGGCCCGATCTTTTTCAGCCATTGGGACCTGCCAGTACCCGCTTGCCAAATCCAACGTTGAGAAATACTTGGCCCGACCCAGGGCCGACAGGGATTCTTCAATACGGGGTAAAGGATATGCGTCCCGTACGGTGTGGGCATTCAATTTCCGATAGTCCACACAAAATCGGAGTGTCCCATCCTTCTTGCGGACCAAGACTACAGGGGCCGCCCAGGGACTCCGGCTCTCTCGGATCACTTGGTTGTCCAGCATACTGGCCACCATGCTCTTCACCTCTTGATAGAGCGCCGGAGGAATTTGGCGATATCTTTCTCTAATGGGTGGAGTATCCCCCGTTGGAATCTCATGCTCAATCGTCTGGGTACACCCGAAGTCCTCTCCATGTCGGGAAAAGGTCTCTTGATGTTCCCACAAAACTCTCTCCAACTGCTCCAACTGCACGGGGGTCAGCTTCTCCCGATCCACTCCCATCTGCTCCATGATCACATGAACATTCCATTCCTCCGTAGGAGGTTCAGTCCGGCCTACCTCGACCGCGAATGTCCAGGATGACTGTTGGTCTGGTCGCAATTCGAACCCTGCATTTTCCGGCACCTTCTCTGCCGGTACGAACAGTTCAGCCAGTGTGGTCCCAGCGGGAATTGCAACAGCTTCATCTAAAACATTGATGCATCGGACCGGTACTCGTCCATTCTTCACAATCGCCAAAGAACGGGCCACATGTACCTTGGCAAATGAGGAACCCTCTCGGGCGGGCTCAAGTAGCACTTCAAGCCCATTCAATCTCTGTGCAGCTCCCACAGGCAGCATTAAGAGTTCCTCTTGTCTGGGTCCCAGCAGGATCGGGGCCCTCGAAGTCACTCGGACCCGGCCCACCCGGCCACCTGGGACCGCACTTTTCAGCAAGTCGCAACTCAGCACTAGACGGTGTAGAATTCTCTGTGTGGGTCGGTGTCTTGTCGCACGGGCCCAGTATCGGGGTCCTTCACTGGCATACATCTGGTGATTCAAATCTCGCAGCACGTTCATTCCGAGCGTCACTTCCATCCCTCTTCTAGGGGGGTGATCCACCAGTACTACCCCTTTCTGCCCCAGCTCTTGACCAAACATTTTTAGTTGCATCCACACGATCCCTTTTACTGACAATTGACCATTATTTGCGGCGGTCAGTCGTATCACTCGGCCATCCTCTGGAATCACTAGTCGACTGAAGTATCTCTCATATACTTCTAGAGGCATTATAGTACATTCGGATCCCGTGTCAACCAAGCACCTCATCTTCCGCCCTTCAAACTCTGCTTCTATCACTGGACTACATGCAAACAAATCTTGTTCATTCCGTCGAGGGCTTTGTGTGGGTGGGGCCGCTGCTGCTTGCCCTCTCATGGCAGCGGCCGGAAGTTTAAAGCCGGCGACGGGGTTTCTGGGGCTGTAAGCGCCCGGCAGTAACGCGAGATGTGTCCCTGGCGGCCACACTTCCAGCAGGTGATTGTTCCTCGTGGGCAAGGGCTTGACTCATTCTGATAGGACGACCTGGCCATTTGCGGGGTCACCGTTCCAGGGGGTGAGGCAGGAGGTTCCCGCGAGGGGGTAGAGGCGGGATCAACTGTCAGTTGAGACAATTTCAGCTTCAACTCCTTCACCTCAGCACGCAGAGCTTGTACCACGCTTACCAGCCCCTCTCCCCCCGACCCTGATGAACCACCTTCCTCCAGCTGGGCACTGTTCACTGACCCCTCGGGAACATAGGCCGATTTCTCTTCCCTTTCCACTGCAGCTCGGTAAATCTGCCAGAAAGACAACTCTGGTGCAACCCGGGCCATTTCCAACAGTTTGTCCCGGAGAAGTCTATTGGCTACACCGGTGATGAATTGGTCCCGGAGCAAGCGGTCTACCTCCCGGAATGCCCCCATGGCCCCCGGGTCTAGTCGCTGCATCTCATTCAACATCTCTTGCAAAATATTAGAGTACTGCATCAGGGACTCACACTCTCTCTGGGGACGATTAAAGAATAGGGACCGAAGCTGGGCCACGCGCGCTCGGCCCCCCAAACTCCCCTCTAACAGTTCCAAAATCTTTTCTAATGTATCCCTCTCTGATTCTGGGCGCACCATCACCATACGCCTAATATCACCCTCCAGTGCATTTAATGCCAGCTCAGCGCGTAACGCGGGGGTCAAATTACACATGCGCAGAATACTCCGGATTCTCTCAGCCCAATCTTGCAACGCCATATTGCGCCCATCGTATTTCGGCATGTGCTGAAGTAAAGCTCCTACAGGCACATACCCTCCTGAAGTCGCCGCGGCTGCCAGGGGAACCCCAACCCCCGAGGAGGATGCGGATACAGCGGGGTCATTTCCACCCTCGCCCTCGTCCATGACAAACACTGGATCCTGCCGACTACGCCAAAAATGTAATGACCAGAGGTCCGAATAAGATCCAGTGAGTCACAAACCAAGACCAAGGCAGAAATCTCCAACGGTATTTACTCAAAGGCAAAATAATCAAGGCAATATGGAGAATATTAAGACAGATGCACCCCAAAGATACACTAATTCAGCAGCAGCTGAAATCACTGTGCCACTCCAAGGTCTCCTGAGAACTGTATACTACAACAGACTAGTAAGAAATTTACCTAACAGGCAACTAAAAACAGGAACAAGTGTAAATTGAATGTAGTGTTATTAAGGGAGCCCCTGGAATGGCACATTGAGTATAACTTACACAACTCTAATATAAGATACACCTCTAAAGTAACAATCTAACACTCTGAGCAGAGATACCCGGGTATCTATAACTATGGTACCGTATCCTGAGATGGATTTCCTCTCAGGCAGGAATCCGCACAGGCTGCAGCCAGTTCATATCTTCAGCGCCAATAAGTTACAGCAAACTCCTCTTGTCTTGTCGGCCGATGCCGAGCCCAAACGCCGGGGACTTAGTTAGTGGTCTCACGATGTTGTCTCTGCTTCTGTAGCTCCTAGGAATGCTTCCACGACAATCCGTCCGTCTCTGTATCAGCAGTCTGTCCAGACTTGGTTCTCCACTCAATGCACAGGGAATCCACAGACTTCCAAATACGTACTGGGTTCTTAGTAAAGTCTCAGTCTTTTGTTAAATAAAGGGTTAACTCCTCTCCAGGAAACGTTAGCCACACAAGTCTCTCACAGAGTTAAACAAAAGGTTAGTTCTTCTCCAGGGGAACGTTAGCAACAAAAAGTCTCTCAAAAGCTTCTTTTCCTCCAAAAACACTTGCAGTAAATCCACACACAGTCTCTCTTTAAGATATCACAGCAGCTTCTGCCTTTGTTTCCCGCCTTTTTCTCTCCCAGCTCTCACTTCCTAGTTTCACTTTACACACGAGACACTAGACCCCACCCAGCAGCACACATTGTCTCTGAGAGTTTTGCACGGTCTGTTCTCTTCTGCAATAGGCAAAAACCACAGGGTCCTAGTGCCCTCTCAGTGGGACTACAGTTCACCCTCTTACAAGCTCAGCTCCCATTCTCCCAGTGTTCCTTCTCTGTTTGGGCAGCTGGAGGGATTTCAGGACATCTAGGCTCAGTGTGGCTGGAATACGCTGACTCCCCGCCACCATCCACTGCTCCCTAGGCCGCCTTGCTGCTACTTTAGCAGCCTCGTCCGTCCTTCTGTTGCCCTTTTCCTCCACTGAGTCACCGTCCATGTGTGCTTTTTACCTTGACGATGCCAACCTGGACTGATAACGTCAATACCTCCACTAATTGTTTCACCAGCTCTACGTTTTTTTTTTTAATGGGCTTACCGGCTGATGTAAGAAACACTCTGCTTCTCCAGATAGGGCAATATTCATGGGATATTCCCCATGCACAATTTGAAACTGTGTAACTGTTAGCGACTTTACCTGCAGCAGCTCTACACGCCTCAGTGAGTGCCTTCAACTCTGCCTCCTGCACCGACATGTGAGGAGCGAGTGGTTCAGCTCGGATTACCTCATGTGAGGATACTACTGCATATCCAATGTAGAGTCGCCCATTCTGGTGGTATCTGGAGCCATCTACAAAAATAAAAAACCTCAAAATATGCATTAGGAACAGGTTTTTTTCCTGACTCATCAGTTCCTATGCAGTCATGTTCGTGCGTCATGTCAACGTCATGTCATGTTCTCTTTCCCACCTGCCAATGCTGTCACCAATTCCCCCTTTTCTGAATCCACAGGCAGATGAGTGGCTGGATTCAGAACATTATGTCTTTTGAGGGTGACATATTCAGGAATTAGTATTAGAGCACATTCAAGTCTGATCTGTCTATCCATAGACAGGTGTTTTGGTTGAACTTGTACGAGTATGGCATTAATGTCACGTGGGGAACAAATTGTCAAAAAGAAAAAGTCAGTGTGATCTCACATGCCTTTCAGTAATACAGCAGCTCTTACAGCACGTACACATGTAGAAGACCCTCTAATCACGGGGTCTAATTGTGCTAAGTAGTAACCTATCGGTCTCTGTTTCTTTCCATGTTGTAGTGTTAGTACTGCGGTAGCATGTCCACCTTGCTCTGTGCAAAATAAGAAAAATGGCTGATCATAGTTTGGAATGTCTGACACAATGAGCAGCTTGAGAGAGTGGAAGGAATCAATTGCTTCTTGAGTGAGATTGTAGGGTTCTGATGGCAAACAGTCATAGAGTGGGTGCATCATTTGTGAAGCAGACCTTATCCAAGGCCTACAGTAGGTCACCAAACCTAGAAAAGTGCGTAGATGCTGGTGTGACCTGGGTAAAGGGAGATTTGTATTGCCTGTTTTCTGTCTTCAGTCAGGTGTCTTGTACCTTCAGCAATACAATGTCCTAAAAATGTCACCTTTTGTTTGCAATACTGTAATTTGTCACGTGAGACTCTGCAACCCTTTTCTGCCAAAAAAAAACACAGCAAGGAAACTGTAGCTTCCGGACATCTGGTCCGGGCAGCAGAGCAAGAGGTCATCCACGTACTGTAGTAGTACAATCTGTGGATGAGGTGGTTGCCACTGCTCAAGAATCCCTACCATCGCTGTTGAATAGATGGTTGGGGAGTTCTTTCCCCCTTTGTGGGAGGACCGTCCTACAGTATTGTGAAAGAAAAAAGATACTGACAGTCAAAGTGCAGTGGTACAGAGAAGAATGCATTTGCCAAATCAATAATGGTGAAACATTTTGACGTCGCTGGGATCTGTGCCCGTACGGTGTGTGTGTGTTAGGGACAGTTGAGGTCACACTCACTGTAACATCATTAATAGCTCGTTAGTCATGAACTATTCTGTAAGTGTCAGGGGAACCCTTGGGTCCTTTTTTTCTTAATGGGATACAAAGGGGTGTTGCAGGGGGAATATCTCTGCACTAGAATCCCTGCCTTAACATACTCTTTAATATCCCTGCTCAGGGCCATTGATTTCACTAGACTTAAGGGGTATTGCCTTAACCAAAGAGGAGTGATTACTTCTCTTGATTTATCATGACAGGGGGAATGGGCAGTCGACCCATAACAGATTTTCCCCTTGCCCAAACGGTGTCTGGTACCTGACTCTTTTCCCTGTCCTCAGACATTCTGGTGTCAGGTGTTACTTTCACTACTCTTGCCATATACACCATTTCTGCAATATTACACAAGTGTTTATATAAGTCACACATTAATGTCCAAATATTTCTACCCGTATTTGATTGGGTAGAGTACCCCTTAAAAAAAACTAAATTTGATTCACAAAATGTAACCAAAAGAAAATTATATATATATAATTACGAAAGATACTGAGTCATAAAACGGGGGAGCACAATGCCATAGGCCACAGCAAAGCACAAGCTTATTCTAAGAAAGTAGCAGCCCTATATAAATCCATAACTAACAGTTCCGAATACAAAAAGAAGGGATTTGAAAAATGCCAAATATCAATGCAAGTTGCCTGCGATAAGGTATGAGAAGTGGAAAAGACAAATAAACAGTGACTATGGTTTCAGCCAATATAATGAATGGCTAAAAAACTATATATCATATGAAGACAACCTAGAAATACACAGTAACTATACCATCTTGTGTAAGGAAACTACTAAACTGGCAAATGAATGGATTTAAGTATAACTACAATAGGGCATGATTTACCTGTGGTATAATGTGCACGTGGAAGACCCTGGCGTCCCTCTGCCCCAAGTGTTTATATGAAAAGGGGACTTGTGACTGTAATACCCTCAGGAGAGCACTGTATAGTGCCTAGACAGCACTCAACTCTGCTCCCAGCAAATTCATAGGGGTATTGTCACTAACAATAAGTTTGTAAGCACCTCTTGGCTGTCTCGTGACTCTAGTCTTTTCTTGTTTAGTCATAGGGGCTTCAGTCGCTTGTCCCCCTACCCTCACGTATTCCACAGTCTCGTCAGTAATCATGTCTGGCAGTATCAAGTCTTTGTGTACTAGTCACAAGTGTCCCAACTGCCCCAGTGTCGTTCAAGAATTCTGTCTATTTCCCTCCCAGCATTGGTATGGTGGTCATCAAGGCAGGACCAGGTCCAGAGGGGACAAGAACAGGGCACACATTTGTCACTGGGTTGTCAGTTTCCTAGTCTGAAGGTGAAGGAGGTGGAAGATTGGTCTGAGTGTCCATTTTCTCCACAATTCCAGCACTTCACTGTTTCTAAGTCCTTAGGTCCCTTACTACGTCTCTACTGTTTTCCTTGTGCTCCAGCATACATGACACGTTGTCTTATTGTCCTAATTTCTTCAACTCCTGAGCAACCTTCAGGAGGTCTTTGGATCTACATTTCTCCATTTAGGTCTGGCTGTCTGTACTGCGTCTCGTAAGCCTTTTGTCATACCGTCAATGAATGTATTTACCAATATTTTAACGTCAAGTGGGTTTACTGGACTGTACCCTATGTCTGCCCATTTCAGCTGTAACCGTCCAGAGTACATCTCTACTCTCTCTCCTTTAGTCACATCTGTAAAAGTCTTAATTTGCATCCTAGTACGTCACCTGCTTTGGTGCTCACCAACTCTCTAGGTCTGCTCAGGTGCACTTATACGTCCATCATATTGTCTTTGTCTGTAAAATGGGAAAGGTTTGTTCTCAGGGTCAGCCAATTCTTTTAGCGTAGCTAGCTAGTCAAAGGACTTCCAGGGATAATACTCCTGTATCTGTCTTACACTACCTGATGTGGTTGGTTCTCTGGTGGTGGGGGTGACATGACATGCCGGTCTACAGCTCCTTCCCAAAAGGATTACTGTCAGCTTACTCCCAAAAGTTAATGTCCCCACTACCCATTAACCACAATCCTGTGTCAGCTTCTTATGTCACTATATGTGATCTTGTCTGGAGAGGATTCAGTGTAATTCACTTGGGTTGGGTTACATCACAGATCATACAAGTATTTCTCCAGTCTGGGTTTGTCTGACCGCAATGTTTACAAGTCCATCTGTCTTGTCTTGGTCTCTGGTTATACAAAGGTATGACCGTAGCAGTAATGTGTCGGTCATAGTCGGACTTTTAAGCATCAAAACATTCATAATACACCTTACTTCCGTCCTGCTGCACTCTCTCAGATGCCATTTATTCACATGCTATTTTCCTCATTTGTCTGTGCCTTTTTGAACATCCAAACATCCATCCACTCACTGGCATTTTTGCCTGTTTCAATATTGGTCTCACATCTTTCACTGCTTCCTTTTTCCAATCTGTACAGCGGTTTTTGGATCCCATTGGGGGCCCTGACTGCACACAGAATAAGTTGCCCATGGCTTCAACTTATCCGCTCAACAACACCGAGCAGGTTCCCTACCTACCACTCGGTGGCACCGAGCAGGTGCACTACCTACCACTCGGTGGACTTAAAGGCTTTTACCAAGCAGGTTCACTACCTACCACTCGGTAAATCAGCTGGCTAGCACAGCTCCATGGACGGCAAGGTTACACCATCTAATGCCGTAGACTGACTGTAGCAGGTCACTCCGTACACTACATCAGCCGTGCAGTTGGCTACCTCCTCTGCTGATCCTCAATTCGCTATATCAATCACTCAACTTGAAGCAGGAGAATCTTTTACCAATCTTTTCAATCACTTACAAGCTTCCTCTAAAATAGGCACAATTCTTTCACTTTCAAATTCCAACTTGAACTTACGATATTTCTTTCTACTTCAATACATACAGTACTATTGCTTTAAACACAAATCTCTTAGCGCGTAGTAAACCAAGGACAGAATATGCACAGCTCCATATTCTTCAGCGCAGCTGCATGGACCCCCCCTTTCTCTGGCCCGCATCACAAGGAGGAGAAAATCAAAAACAATTCGCACAGGGGTTCGCCCCTCCCATCAAATGTAAACACAGATAAGAGCTTGTCTTACACACACAGAAACAGAATGCAGCAGTTTTCAGACTTAATCTCTACAAAACATTCATTCTCTCGGAATTAAAAACAGTTTCTCTATACAAGCAGATCACTGCATAACTTGAATAAGTTGATTCTGACCGCGTCCAGCCAAAACACATATAGAAACCTATCCAATGTCAAACCACACATAACACGGGTTTCACTGAATCTCAGATGTAAATTAAATGTACATTAAAATATCCACAACTCATTCATCCTGGACAATAAACAACAGTTAGATAAGTAATGATACTTATGTGATCACTCATACATACATGCTCATTCAGGGATTGTTGTTTCTTTTCCTTTCACTTTCAGTTGATTTTTACAAGAAGAAAATCCCTTATCTCAATCACTCCACCTAATTCAGCTCAAACTGCGCTGAATAATGTCTTCTGTCACATACAGAGGACCACACCTAACGGAACCCCTCATCAATCAGGGATTTATGTTTATTCCTTATACTCATTTACTCACCTGTCATCTCATTCAGAGTTCTCATAGACATACAAGGCTCACACAGCCTGCCTATTTTGCACTTTGGAATTAACACAACTCTATATAACTCTATAACTCTATATAACAAAAACTGCAGCAGTGTCCACTGACACTCTGAAAGCACTTTAAGGCCAAACAACAAAAACCACGGCCTTAATACAAAATACAGCTTCATATAATGTACTGCCAATCCAAAATGACCAAAATAACAACACTGCACAGAGTCTATCCCAGCTCTGTATTACTCACTACACAAATACACAACCAATTAGGATACTGACAAATGATACAGATAACAATTATCATCTTATAACTCTATTATTCAACTCTCATACGGACATAAACAGACAAAACACAAAACTCACTGGTGATGTGGATTCTTTGAACCATGCTCGCAGCCTTTTACCCAGAGGTATGGAGAGATCCAGATGAGAGATTGCAAGTGCAAAACAGGTTTGTAAGAATAATATTTCTCACCTTGCTGCAGCTGGTGTTTTGCATGCCAATCTCCCAGAAGCTCCCCCATACGGATTCCGAATAAGCTGGATACATGGCCCCGGTCGGGCGCCAAAACTGTTATAGCTGTTTTTCATTCTGACCCAAATGTCAGCTGACAGATCACCAGTGAGGGCCAAATCGTGGAGTTACGCCCGTCATTTTACAAGCGCGCTTGGAGACAAAAAGACACCTCACACATATCCTGTGAGCAAGTCACTTTTATCTGAAGTAAAGGAGCAAGAAGCAAATTTTATACCATTTACACATAATGCATTTCAATGTAACTCATGTAGCCCCCACCATCGCCCAGGGTCATACTTTATTTACCATAACCCAGAATATGTTGTACTGACTCTTGAGAACATACATGATAAGAAGTACAGTCTCCTTGAAGCGGAGACACTAAGACTACTGCATCAACAGATTCTAGTAATTCTAACAATTAAAGGCAAGAGGCACTTAAAGGCAAGGTAGCTAAAGGCAAACTATTAACCCTTCTATATCAATCATGTGTGGCTATTATACAGTATTGAGCATCATGTGTGGCCATTATACAGTATGGAGCATCATGTGTGGCCATTATACAGTATGGAGCATCATGTGTGGTCATTATACAGTATGGAGCATCATGTGTGGCCATTATACAGTATGGAGCATCATGCGTGGCCATTATACAGTATGGTGCATCATGTGCGGTCATTATACAGTATGGAGCATCATGTGTGGCCATTATACAGTATGGAGCATCATGTGTGGCCATTATACAGTATGGAGCATCATGTGTGGCCATTATACAGTATGGAGCATCATGTGTGGCCATTATACAGTATGGAGCATCACGTGTGGCCATTATACAGTATGGAGCACTGTGTGGCCATATTTATTTTTGTTTATAATTATTGGATATGAAACAGTGTGATCAGCAGTGCTAAATGGGTGTGGTTGGGACGTGGATATGTGTGTGTGTGTGTGTGTGGAATGGGTGTGGTCAGAGGCGTGGCCTAAAATTATACTTCTTTGGTTGGGATGAATGGTACCACATTTGCCAGATCACGGCAAGTGCCGCAAATCCCATAGGGAATGAATGAGGCCGAACGCAGTGTTGCCGTAAGTGATCTGTTACACGGCAGATGCAGAAAAACTGCCCGATCTGCTGCAAAAGGCGACTTTCACATCAGAGATTCTTGCCAAAGTCACTGCCGATAGTGTCATACTCACCAATGGGGGAGGTAGCACTAAAAGTGCCTAGGGCAGCAGATACTCTAAATACGGCCCTGGGGGTTACCTTATTCCAGAAGGAAAAGAGATAAGGAAGGATGGGGATAAGGATCACAGAGGTATCATATGGATACTGTGAGAGACATTAAAAAGGAAATTACATAGTAACATAGTAACATAGTTAGTAAGGCCGAAAAAAGACATTTGTCCATCCAGTTCAGCCTATATTCCATCATAATAAATACCCAGATCTACGTCCTTCTACAGAACCTAATAATTGTATGATACAATATTGTTCTGCTCCAGGAAGACATCCAGGCCTCTCTTGAACCCCTCGACTGAGTTCGCCATCACCACCTCCTCAGGCAAGCAATTCCAGATTCTCACTGCCCTAACAGTAAAGAATCCTCTTCTATGTTGGTGGAAAAACCTTCTCTCCTCCAGACGCAAAGAATGCCCCCTTGTGCCCGTCACCTTCCTTGGTATAAACAGATCCTCAGCGAGATATTTGTATTGTCCCCTTATATACTTATACATGGTTATTAGATCGCCCCTCAGTCGTCTTTTTTCTAGACTAAATAATCCTAATTTCGCTAATCTATCTGGGTATTGTAGTTCTCCCATCCCCTTTATTAATTTTGTTGCCCTCCTTTGTACTCTCTCTAGTTCCATTATATCCTTCCTGAGCACCGGTGCCCAAAACTGGACACAGTACTCCATGTGCGGTCTAACTAGGGATTTGTACAGAGGCAGTATAATGCTCTCATCATGTGTATCCAGACCTCTTTTAATGCACCCCATGATCCTGTTTGCCTTGGCAGCTGCTGCCTGGCACTGGCTGCTCCAGGTAAGTTTATCATTAACTAGGATCCCCAAGTCCTTCTCCCTGTCAGATTTACCCAGTGGTTTCCCGTTCAGTGTGTAATGGTGATATTGATTCCCTCTACCCATGTGTATAACCTTACATTTATCATTGTTAAACCTCATCTGCCACCTTTCAGCCCAAGTTTCCAACTTATCCAGATCCATCTGTAGCAGAATACTATCTTCTCTTGTATTAACTGCTTTACATAGTTTTGTATCATCTGCAAATATCGATATTTTACTGTGTAAACCTTCTACCAGATCATTAATGAATATGTTGAAGAGAACAGGTCCCAATACTGACCCCTGCGGTACCCCACTGGTCACAGCGACCCAGTTAGAGACTATACCATTTATAACCACCCTCTGCTTTCTATCACTAAGCCAGTTACTAACCCATTTACACACATTTTCCCCCAGACCAAGCATTCTCATTTTGTGTACCAACCTCTTGTGCGGCACGGTATCAAACGCTTTGGAAAAATCGAGATATACCACGTCCAATGACTCACCGTGGTCCAGCCTATAGCTTACCTCTTCATAAAAACTGATTAGATTGGTTTGACAGGAGCGATTTCTCATAAACCCATGCTGATATGGAGTTAAACAGTTATTCTCATTGAGATAATCCAGAATAACATCCCTCAGAAACCCTTCAAATATTTTACCAACAATAGAGGTTAGACTTACTGGCCTATAATTTCCAGGTTCACTTTTAGAGCCCTTTTTGAATATTGGCACCACATTTGCTATGCGCCAGTCCTGCGGAACAGACCCTGTCGCTATAGAGTCACTAAAAATAAGAAATAATGGTTTATCTATTACATTACTTAGTTCTCTTAGTACTCGTGGGTGTATGCCATCCGGACCCGGAGATTTATCTATTTTAATCTTATTTAGCCGGTTTCGCACCTCTTCTTGGGTTAGATTGGTGACCCTTAATATAGGGTTTTCATTGTTTCTTGGGATTTCACCTAGCATTTCATTTTCCACCGTGAATACCGTGGAGAAGAAGGTGTTTAATATGTTAGCTTTTTCCTCGTCATCTACAACCATTCTTTCCTCACTATTTTTTAAGGGGCCTACATTTTCAGTTTTTATTCTTTTACTATTGATATAGTTGAAGAACAGTTTGGGATTAGTTTTACTCTCCTTAGCAATGTGCTTCTCTGTTTCCTTTTTGGCAGCTTTAATTAGTTTTTTAGATAAAGTATTTTTCTCCCTATAGTTTTTTAGAGCTTCAATGGTGCCATCCTGCTTTAGTAGTGCAAATGCTTTCTTTTTACTGTTAATTGCCTGTCTTACTTCTTTGTTTAGCCACATTGGGTTTTTCCTATTTCTAGTCCTTTTATTCCCACAAGGTATAAACCGCTTACACTGCCTATTTAGGATGTTCTTAAACATTTCCCATTTATTATCTGTATTCTCATTTCTGAGGATATTGTCCCAGTCTACCAGATTAAGGGCATCTCTAAGCTGGTCACTTTGCCTTCCTAAAGTTCAATGTTTTTGTGACTCCTGACAAGTCCCCCTAGTGAAAGACAGGTGAAACTGCACAATATTGTGGTCGCTATTTCCTAAATGCCCAACCACCTGCAGATTTGTTATTCTGTCAGGTCTATTAGATAGTATTAGGTCTAAAAGTGCTGCTCCTCTGGTTGGATTCTGCACAATTGTGAAAGATAATTTTTCTTGGTTATTAGCAGAAACCTGTTGCCTTTATGGGTTTCACAGGTTTCTGTTTCCCAGTTAATATCCGGGTAGTTAAAGTCCCCCATAACCAGGACCTCATTATGGGTGCAGCTTCATCTATCTGCTTTAGAAGTAGACTTTCCATGCTTTCTGTTATATTTGGGGGTTTGTAACAGACCCCAATGAGAATTTTGTTACCATTTTCCCTCCATGAATTTCAACCCATATGGACTCGACATCCTCATTCCCTTCGCTAATATCCTCCCTTAAAGTGGACTTTAGACAAGACTTTACATAGAGACAAACCCCTCCTCCTCTCCGATTTTTACGATCCTTTCTAAACAGACTGTAACCCTGTAAGTAACTGCCCAGTCATAGCTTTCATCTAACCATGTCTCGGTTATTCCCACTATGTCAAAGTTACCTGTAGCATAAATTAGCATATATAATATCACAGCCAAGTGCCCATAGGGGTATAAGGTACCTAATGGTTATGTGTCCGTATATGGTAGCCCACTCTGTGGCTGTTGGTAATCTGTAGGTAGGTAATATACACACGTATACGTTTTTAGTCAGGGGCTATAAAGAGGTCAGGTCGGTTATAGGCAAGGTGAATTACCTGTGTGAAGGGTATGTAGGACAGCCGCGATCCGTCATATCCGGCCTGAGCTGCTGACTTCCGGTCTGCGGCATGTAGTATTATTTAACCCCTTCCCGACCTGTGACACAGCGTATGCGTCATGAAAGTCGGTGCCAATCCGACCTGTGACGCATATGCTGTGTCACAGAAAGATCGCGTCCCTGCAGATCGGGTGAAAGGGTTAACTCCCATTTCACCCGATCTGCAGGGACAGGGGGAGTGGTAGTTTAGCCCAGGGGGGGTGGCTTCACCCCCTCGTGGCTACGATCGCTCTGATTGGCTGTTGAAAGTGAAACTGCCAATCAGAGCGATTTGTAATATTTCACCTAAAAAAATGGTGAAATATTACAATCCAGCCATGGCCGATGCTGAAATATCATCGGCCATGGCTGGAAATACTAATGTGCCCCACCCCACTCCTCCGATCGCCCCCCCCAGCCCCCGATCTGTGGCCCGCTCCCCTCCGTCCTGTGCTCCGCTCCCCCGTCCTCCTGTCCGCTCCCCCCGTGCTCCAATCACACCCCCCCCGTGCTCCAATCAAACCCCCCCGCACTCCGATCCCCCCCGTGCTCCGATCCACCCCCCCTGCACACCGATCCACCCCCCCTGCACACCGATCCACCCGCCCGCACACCGATCACTCTCCCCCATGCTCCGATCCCTCCCCCCCGTGCTCGACGCCCCCCCTGTGCCCTGATCTCCCCCCCCTGTGCCCTGATCTCCCCCCCTTATACTTACCGATCCTGGCGGGGTCCCGTCCGTCTTCTTCCCCGGGCGCCGCCATGTTCCAAATGGCGGTCGCATGCGCAGTGCGCCCGCCGAATCTGCCGGCCGGCAGATTCGTTCCAATGTGAATTTTGATCACTGTGATATAATCTATCACAGTGGTCAAAATAAAAAAACAGTAAATGACCCCCCCCATTTGTCCCCCATAGATAGGGACAATAATAAAATAAAGAATTTTTTTTTTTTTCACTAAGGTTGGAGTTAGAACTAGGGTTAGGGTTAGGGGTAGGGTTAGGGGTAGGGGTAGGGGTAGGGTTAGGGGTAGGGTTAGGGGTAGGGTTAGGGGTAGGGGTAGGGGTAGGGTTAGGGGTAGGGGTAGGGTTAGGGGTAGGGTTAGGGGTAGGGGTAGGGTTAGGGTTAGGGTTAGGGTTTCGGTATGTGCACACGTATTCTGGTCCTCTGCGGATTTTTCCGCAGCGGATTTGATAAATCCGCAGTGCTAAACCGCTGCGGATTTATGGCAGATTTACCGCGGTTTTTCTGCGCATTTCACTGCGGTTTTACAACTGCGATTTTCTATTGGAGCAGTTGTAAAACCGCTGTGGAATCCGCAGAAAGAAGTGACATGCTGCGGAATGTAAACCGCTGCGTTTCCGTGCAGTTTTTCCGCAGCATGTGTACAGCGATTTTTGTTTCCCATAGGTTTACATTGAAATGTAAACTCATGGGAAACTGCTGCGGATCCGCAGCGTTTTCCGAAGCGTGTGCACATACCTTTAGAATTAGGCTATGTGCACACGGTGCGGATTTGGCTGCGGATCCGCAGCGGATTGGCCGCTGCGGATCCGCAGCAGTGTTCCATCAGGTTTACAGTACCATGTAAACCTATGGAAAACCAAATCCGCTGTGCCCATGGTGCGGAAAATACCGCACGGAAACGCTGCGTTGTATTTTCCGCAGCATGTCAATTCTTTGTGCGGATTCCGCAGCGTTTTACACCTATTCCTCAATAGGAATCCGCAGGTGAAATCCGCAGTAAATCCGCAGGTAAAACGCAGTGCCTTTTACCCGCGGATTTTCAAAATGGTGCGGAAAAATCTCACACGAATCCGCAACGTGGGTACATAGCCTTAGGGTTAGGGTTGGGTTGGAATTAGGGTTGTGGTTAGGGTTAGGGGTGTGTTGGGGTTAGGGTTGTGGTTAGGGTTACGGCTACAGTTGGATAAGGGTTAGGGGTGTGTTGGCGTTAGAATTGAGGGTTTCACTGTTTAGGCACATCAGGGGGTCTTCAAACGCAACATGGCGCCACCATTGATTCCAGCCAATCTTTTATTCAAAAAGTCAAATGGTGCTCTTCCCTTCCGAGCCCCGACGTGTGCCCAAACAGTGGTTTACCCCCACATATGGGGTATCAGTGTACTCAGGACAAACTGGGCAACAATTACTGGGGTCCAATTTCTCCTGTTACCTTGAGAAAATAAAAAATTGCTTGCTAAAACATCATTTTTGAGGAAAGAAAAATGATTTTTTATTTTCACGGCTCTGCGTTGTAAACGTCTGTGAAGCACTTGGGGTTCAAAGTGCTCACCACATATCTAGATAAGTTCCTTGGGGGGTCTAGTTTCCAAAATGGGGTCACTTGTGGGGGGGTTTCTACTGTTTAGGCACACCAGGGGCTCTGCAAACGCAACGTGACGCCCGCAGACCATTCCATCAAAGTCTGCATTTCAAAACGTCACTACTTGACTTCCGAGCCCGACATGTGCCCAAACAGTGGTTTACCCCCACATATGGGGTATCAGCGTACTCAGAACAAACTGGGCAACAATTACTGGGGTCCAATTTCTCCTGTTACCCTTGAGAAATAAAAAATTGCTTGCTAAAACATAATTTTTGAGGAAAGAAAAATGATTTTTTATTTTCACGGCTCTGCGTTGTAAACGTCTGTGAAGCACTTGGGGTTCAAGTGCTCACCACATATCTAGATAAGTTCCTTGGGGGGTCTAGTTTCCAAATGGGGTCACTTGTGGGGGGTTTCTACTGTTTAGGCACACCAGGGCTCTGCAAACGCAACGTGACGCCCGCAGACCATTCCATCAAAGTCTGCATTTCAAAACGTCACTACTTGACTTCCGAGCCCCGACATGTGCCCAAACAGTGGTTTACCCCCACATATGGGGTATCAGCGTACTCAGGACAAACTGGGCAACAATTACTGGGTCCAATTTCTCCTGTTACCCTTGAGAAAATAAAAAATTGCTTGCTAAAACATCATTTTTGAGGAAAGAAAAATGATTTTTTATTTCACGGCTCTGCGTTGTAAACGTCTGTGAAGCACTTGGGGGTTCAAAGTGCTCACCACATATCTAGATAAGTTCCTTGGGGGGTCTAGTTTCCAAAATGGGGTTACTTGTGGGGGGTTTCTACTGTTTAGGCACACCAGGGGCTCTGCAAACGCAACGTGACGCCCGCAGACCATTCCATCAAAGTCTGCATTTCAAAACGTCACTACTTGACTTCCGAGCCCCGACATGTGCCCAAACAGTGGTTTACCCCCACATATGGGGTATCAGCGTACTCAGAACAAACTGGGCAACAATTACTGGGGTCCAATTTCTCCTGTTACCCTTGAGAAAATAAAAAATTGCTTGCTAAACATCATTTTTGAGGAAAGAAAAATGATTTTTTTATTTTCACGGCTCTGCGTTGTAAACGTCTGTGAAGCACTTGGGGGTTCAAAGTGCTCACCACATATCTAGATAAGTTCCTTGGGGGGTCTAGTTTCCAAAATGGGGTCACTTGTGGGGGGTTGCTACTGTTTAGGCACACCAGGGGCTCTGCAAACGCAACGTGACGCCCGCAGACCATTCCATCAAAGTCTGCATTTCAAAAGTCACTACTTCCCTTCTGAGCCCCGACGTGTGCCCAAACAGTGGTTTACCCCCACATATGGGGTATCAGCATACTCAGGAGAAACTGGACAACAACTTTTGGGGTCCAATTTCTCCTGTAACCCTTGGGAAAATAAAAAATTCTGGGCTAAAAAATTATTTTTGAGGAAAGAAAACGTATTTATTATTTTCACTGCTCTGTGTTATAAACTTCTGTGAAGCACTTGGGGGTTCAAAGTGCTCACCTCACATCTAGATAAGTTCCTTCGGGGTCTATTTTCTAAAATGGGGTCACTTGTGGGGGTTTCTACTGTTTAGCCACATCAGGGGCTCTGCAAACGCAACGTAACGCCGCAGAGCATTCCATCAAAGTCTGCATTTCAAATGTCACTACTTGACTTCCGAGCCCCGACATGTGCCCAAACTGTGGTTTACCCCCACATATGGGGTATCAGCGTACTCAGGAGAAACTGTACAACAACTTTTGGGGTCAAATTTCTCCTGTTACCCTTGGGGAAAATAATAAATTGCAGGCTAAAAAATCATTTTAGAGAAAATAAAATTTTTATTTTATTTTCATGGCTCTGGGTTATAAACTTCTGTGAAGCACTTGGAAGTTCAAAGTCCTCACCACACATCTAGATTAGTTCCTTTGGGGTCTAGTTTCCAAAATGGGGTCATATGTGGGGGATCTCCAATGTTTAGGCACACAGGGGCTCTCCAAACGTGACATGGTGTCCGCTAATGATTGGAGCTAATTTTCCATTTAAAAAGCCAATTGGCGTGCCTTCCCTTCCGAGCCCTGCCGTGCGCCCAAACAGTGGTTTACCCCCACATATGGGGTATCAGCGTACTCAGGACAAACTGGACAAC
>NW_027193306.1:0-142149 GCF_032444005.1 Ranitomeya imitator | reverse complement strand
TCTATTCCCTACACTCTATACCCTACACTCAATACCCTACACTCTATACCCTACACTCTATAACCTACACTCTACACCCTACACTCTATACCCTACACTCTATACCATACACTCTATACCCTACACTTTACACTCTATACCCTACACTCTACACCCTACACTCTATACCCTACACTCTAATCCCTACACTCTACACTCTATACCCTTCACTCTATACCCTACACTCTTTGCCCTACACTCTATACCCTACACTCTATACCCTACACTCTATACCCTACACTCTACACTCTATACCCTACACTCTATACCCTACACTCTTTGCCCTACACTCTATACCCTACACTCTATACCCTACCCTCTATACCCTACACTCTACACTCTATACCCTACACTCTATACCCTACACTCTATACCCTACACTCTACACTCTATACCCTACACTCTATACCCTACACTCTTTGCCCTACACTCTGTACCCTACACTCTATACCCTACACTCTATGCCCTACACTCTACACTCTATACCCTACACTCTATACCCTACACTCTATACCCTACACTCTATACCCTATACCATACACTCTATACCCTACACTCTATACCCTACACTCTATACCCTACACTCTATACCCTACACTCTATACCTTACACTCTACACCCTACACTCTATACCCTACACTCTATACCATACACTCTACACCCTACACTCTACACTCTATACCCTACACTCTACATTCTATACCCTACACTCTATAGCCTACACTCTACACTCTATACCCTACACTCTACACTCTATACCCTACACTCTATACCCTACACTCTATACCCTACACTCTATACCCTACACTCTACACTATATACCCTACACTCTATACCCTACACTCTACACTCTATACCCTACACTCTATACCCTACACTCTTTGCCCTACACTCTATACCCTACACTCTATACCCTACACTCTATACCATACACTCTATACCCTACACTCTACACTCTATACCCTACACTCTATGCCCTACACTCTATACCCTACACTCTACACCCTACACTCTATACCCTACACTCTATACCATAGACTCTATATCCTACACTCTACACTCTATACCCTACACTCTACACCCTACACTCTATACCCTACACTCTAATCCCTACACTCTACACTCTATACCCTACACTCTACACCCTACACTCTATACCCTACACTCTATACCATACACTCTACACCCTACACTCTACACTCTATACCCTACACTCTACACTCTATACCCTACACTCTATACCCTACACTCTATACCCTACACTCTATACCCTACACTCTACACTCTATACCCTACACTCTACAATCTATACCCTACACTCTATACCCTACACTCTATACCCAACACTCTATACCCTACACTCTATACCCTACACTCTACACTATATACCCTACACTCTAAATTCTACACTCTATACCCTACACTCTATACCCTACACTCTACACTATATACCCTACACTCTATACCCTACACTCTATACCCTACACTCTATACCCTACACTCTATACCATACACTCTATACCCTACACTCTACACTCTATACCCTACACTCTATACCCTACACTCTATGCCCTACACTCTATACCCTACACTCTACACTCTATACCCTACACTCTACACCCTACACTCTATACCCTACACTCTAATCCCTACACTCTACACTCTATACCCTACACTCTATACCCTAGACTCTACACTCTCTACCCTACACTCTATACCCTACAATCTATAACCTACACTCTATACCCTGCACTCTATACCCTACACTCTACACTCTATACCCTACACTCTATACCCTACACTCTATACCCTACACTCTATACCCTACACTCTATACCATACACTCTATACCCTACACTCTATACCGTACACTCTATACCCTACACTCTATACCCTACACTCTATACCCTACACTCTACACCCTACACTCTATACCTTACACTCTATACCCTACACTCTATACCCTACACTCTAAACTCTATACCCTACACTCTACACTCTATACCCTACACTCTATACCCTACACTCTATACCCTACACTCTACACTCTATACCCTACACTCTATACCATACACTCTATACCCTACACTCTATACCGTACACTCTATACCCTACACTCTATACCCTACACTCTATACCCTACACTCTACACCCTACACTCTATACCTTACACTCTATACCCTACACTCTAAACTCTATACCCTACACTCTACACTCTATACCCTACACTCTATACCCTACACTCTATACCCTACACTCTATACCCTACACTCTATACCCTAAACTCTATACCCTACACTCTACACTCTATACCCTACACTCTATACCATACACTCCATACCCTACACTCTATACCGTACACTCTATACCCTACACTCTATACCCTACACTCTATACCCTACACTCTACACCCTACTCTCTATAACTTACACTCTATACCCTACACTCTATACCCTACACTCTAAACTCTATACCCTACACTCTACACTCTATACCCTACACTCTATAGCATACACTCTATACCCTACACTCTATACCCTACACTCTATACCATACACTCTACACTCTATACCCTACACTCTATACCATACACACTACACCATACACTCTATAGCATACACTCTATACCCTACACTCTACACTCTATAACCTACACTCTATACCCTACACTCTACACCCTGCACTCTATACCGTACACACTATACCCTACACTCTACACTCTATTCCCTACACTCTATACCCTACACTCTATACCCTACACTCTATACCCTACACTCTACACTCTATACCCTACACTCTATAGCCTACACTCTACAATCTATACCCTACACTCTATACCCTACACTCTATACCCTACAGTCTATACCCTACACTCTATACCCTACACTCTACACTCTATACCTTACACTCTACACTCTATTCCCTACACTCTATACCCTACACTCTATACCCTACACTCTATACCCTACACTCTATACCCTACACTCTACACCCTACACTCTATACCCTACACTCTATACCATACACTCTATACCCTACACTCCACTCTCTATACCCTACACTCTACACCCTACACTCTATACCCTACACTCTAATCCCTACACTCTACACTCTATACCCTACACTCTATACCCTACACTCTACACTCTATACTTTACACTCTACACTCTATTCCCTACACTCTATACCCTACACTTTATACCCTACACTCTATACCCTACACTCTATACCCTACACTCTACACCCTACACTCTATACCCTACACTCTATACCATACACTCTATACCCTACACTCTACACTCTATACCCTACACTCTACACCCTACACTCTATGCCCTACACTGTAATCCCTACACTCTACACTCTATACCCTACACTCTATACCCTACACTCTACACTCTCTACCCTACACTCTATACCCTACACTCTATAACATACACTCTATACCCTACACTCTATACCATACACTCTATACCATACACTCTACACTCTATACCCTACACTCTATACCATACACTCTACACCATACACTGTATAGCATACACTCTATACCCTACACTCTACACTCTATACCCTACACTCTATACCCTACACTCTACACCCTGCACTCTATACCCTACACACTATACCCTACACTCTACACTCTATACCCTACACTCTATACCCTACACTCTATACCCTACACTCTACACTCTATACCCTACACTCTATAGCCTACACTCTACAATCTATACCCTACACTCTATACCCTACACTCTATACCCTACAGTCTATACCCTACACTCTATACCCTACACTCTACACTCTATACCTTACATTCTACACTCTATTCCCTACACTCTATACCCTACACTCTATACCCTACACTCTATACCCTACACTCTATACCCTACACTCTATACCATACACTCTATACCCTACACTCTCTACCGTACACTCTATACCCTACACTCTATACCCTACACTCTATACCCTACACTCTATACCCTACACTCTACACTCTATACCTTACACTCTACACTCTATTCCCTACACTCTATACCCTACACTCTATACCCTACACTCTATACCCTACACTCTATACCCTACACTCTACACCCTACACTCTATACCCTACACTCTATACCATACACTCTATACCCTACACTCTACACTCTATACCCTACACTCTATACCCTACACTCTACACCCTGCACTCTATACCCTACACACTATACCCTACACTCTACACTCTATACCCTACACTCTATACCCTACACTCTATACCCTGCACTCTACACTCTATACCCTACACTCTATAGCGTACACTCTACAATCTATACCCTACACTCTATACCCTACACTCTATACCCTACACTCTATACCCTACAGTCTATACCCTACACTCTATACCCTACACTCTACACTCTATACCTTACACTCTACACTCTATTCCCTACAATCTATACCCTACACTCTATACCCTACACTCTACACCCTACACTCTATACCCTACACTCTATACCATATACTCTATACACTACACTCTACACTCCATACCCTACACTCTACACCCTACACTCTATACCCTACACTCTAATCCCAACACTCTACACTCTATACCCTACACTCTATACCCTACACTCTACACTCTATACCTTACACTCTACACTCTATTCCCTACACTCTATACCCTACACTCAATACCCTACACTCTATACCCTACACTCTATAACCTACACTCTACACCCTACACTCTATACCCTACACTCTATACCATACACTCTATACCCTACACTTTACACTCTATACCCTACACTCTACACCCTACACTCTATACCCTACACTCTAATCCCTACACTCTACACTCTATACCCTTCACTCTATACCCTACACTCTATACCCTACACTCTACACTCTCTACCCTACACTCTATACCCTACACTCTATACCCTACACTCTACACTCTATACCCTACACTCTACACTCTATACCCTAAACTCTATACCCTACACTCTATACCCTACACTCTATACCATACACTCTATACCCTACACTCTATACCCTACACTCTATACCCTACACTCTATACCCTACACTCTACACCCTACACTCTATACCCTACACTCTATACCCTACACTCTACACTCTACACCCTACACTCTATACCCTACACTCTATACCCTACACTCTATACCCTACACTCTACACTCTATACCCTACACTCTACACTCTATACCCTGCACTCTATACCCTACACTCTATACCCTACACTCTATACCCTACACTCTATACCCTACACTCTACACTATATACCCTACACTCTATACCCTACACTCTATACCCTACACTCTATACCCTACACTCTATACCCTACACTCTATACCCTACACTCTACACTCTATACCCTACACTCTATACCCTACACTCTACACTCTATACTTTACACTCTACACTCTATTCCCTACACTCTATACCCTACACTTTATACCCTACACTCTATACCCTACACTCTATACCCTACACTCTACACCCTACACTCTATACCCTACACTCTATACCATACACTCTATGCCCTACACTGTAATCCCTACACTCTACACTCTATACCCTACACTCTATACCCTACACTCTTTACCCTACACTCTACACTCTCTACCCTACACTCTATACCCTACACTCTATAACATACACTCTATACCCTACACTCTATACCATACACTCTATACCATACACTCTACACTCTATACCCTACACTCTATACCATACACTCTACACCATACACTCTATAGCATACACTCTATACCCTACACTCTACACTCTATACCCTACACTCTATACCCTACACTCTACACCCTGCACTCTATACCCTACACACTATACCCTACACTCTACACTCTATACCCTACACTCTATACCCTACACTCTATACCCTACACTCTACACTCTATACCCTACACTCTATAGCCTACACTCTACAATCTATACCCTACACTCTATACCCTACACTCTATACCCTACAGTCTATACCCTACACTCTATACCCTACACTCTACACTCTATACCTTACATTCTACACTCTATTCCCTACACTCTATACCCTACACTCTATACCGTACACTCTATACCCTACACTCTACACCCTACACTCTATACCCTACACTCTAATCCCTACACTCTACACTCTATACCCTACACTCTATACCCTACACTCTATACCCTACACTCTATACCCTACACTCTACACCCTACACTCTATACCCTACACTCTATACCATACACTCTATACCCTACACTCTACACTCTATACCCTACACTCTACACCCTGCACTCTATACCCTACACACTATACCCTACACTCTACACTCTATACCCTACACTCTATACCCTACACTCTATACCCTACACTCTACACTCTATACCCTACACTCTATAGCGTACACTCTACAATCTATACCCTACACTCTATACCCTACACTCTATACCCTACACTCTATATCCTACAGTCTATACCCTACACTCTATACCCTACACTCTACACTCTATACCTTACACTCTACACTCTATTCCCTACAATCTATACCCTACACTCTATACCCTACACTCTACACCCTACACTCTATACCCTACACTCTATACCATATACTCTATACACTACACTCTACACTCCATACCCTACACTCTACACCCTACACTCTATACCCTACACTCTAATCCCAACACTCTACACTCTATACCCTACACTCTATACCCTACACTCTACACTCTATACCTTACACTCTACACTCTATTCCCTACACTCTATACCCTACACTCAATACCCTACACTCTATACCCTACACTCTATAACCTACACTCTACACCCTACACTCTATACCCTACACTCTATACCATACACTCTATACCCTACACTCTACACTCTATACTCTACACCCTACACTCTATACCCTACACTCTAATCCCTACACTCTACACTCTATACCCTTCACTCTATACCCTACACTCTATACCCTACACTCTACACTCTCTACCCTACACTCTATACCCTACACTCTATACCCTACACTCTACACTCTATACCCTACACTCTACACTCTATACCCTAAACTCTATACCCTACACTCTATACCCTACACTCTATACCATACACTCTATACCCTACACTCTATACCCTACACTCTATACCCTACACTCTATACCCTACACTCTACACCCTACACTCTATACCCTACACTCTATACCCTACACTCTACACTCTACACCCTACACTCTATACCCTACACTCTAATCCCTACACTCTACACTCTATACCCTACACTCTATACCCTACACTCTACACTCTATACCTTACACTCTACACTCTATTCCCTACACTCTATAACCTACACTCTACACCCTACACTCTATACCCTACACTCTATACCCTACACTCTACACCCTACACTCTATACCCTACACTCTATACCATACACTCTATACCCTACACTCTACACTCTATACCCTACACTCTATACCCTACACTCTACACCCTGCACTCTATACCCTTCACTCTATACCCTACACTCTATACCCTACACTCTACACTCTCTACCCTACACTCTATACCCTACACTCTATACCCTACACTCTACACTCTATACCCTACACTCTACACTCTATACCCTAAACTCTATACCCTACACTCTATACCCTACACTCTATACCATACACTCTATACCCTACACTCTATACCCTACACTCTACACTCTATACCTTACACTCTACACTCTATTCCCTACAATCTATACCCTACACTCTATACCCTACACTCTACACCCTACACTCTATACCCTACACTCTATACCATATACTCTATACACTACACTCTACACTCCATACCCTACACTCTACACCCTACACTCTATACCCTACACTCTAATCCCAACACTCTACACTCTATACCCTACACTCTATACCCTACACTCTACACTCTATACCTTACACTCTACACTCTATTCCCTACACTCTATACCCTACACTCAATACCCTACACTCTATACCCTACACTCTATAACCTACACTCTACACCCTACACTCTATACCCTACACTCTATACCATACACTCTATACCCTACACTTTACACTCTATACCCTACACTCTACACCCTACACTCTATACCCTACACTCTAATCCCTACACTCTACACTCTATACCCTTCACTCTATACCCTACACTCTATACCCTACACTCTACACTCTCTACCCTACACTCTATACCCTACACTCTATACCCTACACTCTACACTCTATACCCTACACTCTACACTCTATACCCTAAACTCTATACCCTACACTCTATACCCTACACTCTATACCATACACTCTATACCCTACACTCTATACCCTACACTCTATACCCTACACTCTATACCCTACACTCTACACCCTACACTCTATACCCTACACTCTATACCCTACACTCTACACTCTACACCCTACACTCTATACCCTACACTCTATACCCTACACTCTATACCCTACACTCTACACTCTATACCCTACACTCTACACTCTATACCTTGCACTCTATACCCTACACTCTATACCCTACACTCTATACCCTACACTTTATACCCTACACTCTACACTATATACCCTACACTCTATACCCTACACTCTATACCCTACACTCTATACCCTACACTCTATACCCTACACTCTACACTCTATACCCTACACTCTATACCCTACACTCTACACTCTATACTTTACACTCTACACTCTATTCCCTACACTCTATACCCTACACTTTATACCCTACACTCTATACCCTACACTCTATACCCTACACTCTACACCCTACACTCTATACCCTACACTCTATACCATACACTCTATACCCTACACTCTACACTCTATACCCTACACTCTACACCCTACACTCTATGCCCTACACTGTAATCCCTACACTCTACACTCTATACCCTACACTCTATACCCTACACTCTATACCCTACACTCTACACTCTCTACCCTACACTCTATACCCTACAATCTATAACATACACTCTATACCCTACACTCTATACCATACACTCTATACCATACACTCTACACTCTATACCCTACACTCTATACCATACACTCTACACCATACACTCTATAGCATACACTCTATACCCTACACTCTACACTCTATACCCTACACTCTATACCCTACACTCTACACCCTGCACTCTATACCCTACACACTATACCCTACACTCTACAATCTATACCCTACACTCTATACCCTACACTCTATACCCTACAGTCTATACCCTACACTCTATACCCTACACTCTACACTCTATACCTTACATTCTACACTCTATTCCCTACACTCTATACCCTACACTCTATACCGTACACTCTATACCCTACACTCTATACCCTACACTCTATACCATACACTCTATACCCTACACTCTACACTCTATACCCTACACTCTACACCCTACACTCTATACCCTACACTCTAATCCCTACACTCTACACTCTATACCCTACACTCTATACCCTACACTCTACACTCTATACCTTACACTCTACACTCTATTCCCTAGACTCTATACCCTACACTCTATACCCTACACTCTATACCCTACACTCTATACCCTACACTCTACACCCTACACTCTATACCCTACACTCTATACCATACACTCTATACCCTACACTCTACACTCTATACCCTACACTCTACACCCTGCACTCTATACCCTACACACTATACCCTACACTCTACACTCTATACCCTACACTCTATACCCTACACTCTATACCCTACACTCTACACTCTATACCCTACACTCTATAGCGTACACTCTACAATCTATACCCTACACTCTATACCCTACACTCTATACCCTACACTCTATATCCTACAGTCTATACCCTACACTCTATACAATACACTCTACACTCTATACCCTACACTCTATACCCTACACTCTACACTCTATACTTTACACTCTACACTCTATTCCCTACACTCTATACCCTACACTTTATACCCTACACTCTATACCCTACACTCTATACCCTACACTCTACACCCTACACTCTATACCCTACACTCTATACCCTACACTCTACACTCTATACTTTACACTCTACACTCTATTCCCTACACTCTATACCCTACACTTTATACCCTACACTCTATACCCTACACTCTATACCATACACTCTATGCCCTACACTGTAATCCCTACACTCTACACTCTATACCCTACACTCTATACCCTACACTCTATACCCTACACTCTACACTCTCTACCCTACACTCTATACCCTACACTCTATAACATACACTCTATACCCTACACTCTATACCATACACTCTATACCATACACTCTACACTCTATACCCTACACTCTATACCATACACTCTACACCATACACTCTATAGCATACACTCTATACCCTACACTCTACACTCTATACCCTACACTCTATACCCTACACTCTACACCCTGCACTCTATACCCTACACACTATACCCTACACTCTACACTCTATACCCTACACTCTATACCCTACACTCTATACCCTACACTCTACACTCTATACCCTACACTCTATAGCCTACACTCTACAATCTATACCCTACACTCTATACCCTACACTCTATACCCTACAGTCTATACCCTACACTCTATACCCTACACTCTACACTCTATACCTTACATTCTACACTCTATTCCCTACACTCTATACCCTACACTCTATACCGTACACTCTATACCTTACACTCTATACCCTACACTCTATACCATACACTCTATACCCTACACTCTACACTCTATACCCTACACTCTACACCCTACACTCTATACCCTACACTCTAATCCCTACACTCTACACTCTATACCCTACACTCTATACCCTACACTCTATACCCTACACTCTATACCCTACACTCTACACCCTACACTCTATACCCTACACTCTATACCATACACTCTATACCCTACACTCTACACTCTATACCCTACACTCTACACCCTGCACTCTATACCCTACACACTATACCCTAAACTCTACACTCTATACCCTACACTCTATACCCTACACTCTATACCCTACACTCTACACTCTATACCCTACACTCTATAGCGTACACTCTACAATCTATACCCTACACTCTATACCCTACACTCTATACCCTACACTCTATATCCTACAGTCTATACCCTACACTCTATACCCTACACTCTACACTCTATACCTTACACTCTACACTCTATTCCCTACAATCTATACCCTACACTCTATACCCTACACTCTACACCCTACACTCTATACCCTACACTCTATACCATATACTCTATACACTACACTCTACACTCCATACCCTACACTCTACACCCTACACTCTATACCCTACACTCTAATCCCAACACTCTACACTCTATACCCTACACTCTATACCCTACACTCTACACTCTATACCTTACACTCTACACTCTATTCCCTACACTCTATACCCTACACTCAATACCCTACACTCTATACCCTACACTCTATAACCTACACTCTACACCCTACACTCTATACCCTACACTCTATACCATACACTCTATACCCTACACTCTACACTCTATACTCTACACCCTACACTCTATACCCTACACTCTAATCCCTACACTCTACACTCTATACCCTTCACTCTATACCCTACACTCTATACCCTACACTCTACACTCTCTACCCTACACTCTATACCCTACACTCTATACCCTACACTCTACACTCTATACCCTACACTCTACACTCTATACCCTAAACTCTATACCCTACACTCTATACCCTACACTCTATACCATACACTCTATACCCTACACTCTATACCCTACACTCTATACCCTACACTCCATACCCTACACTCTACACCCTACACTCTATACCCTACACTCTATACCCTACACTCTACACTCTACACCCTACACTCTATACCCTACACTCTATACCCTACACTCTATACCCTACACTCTACACTCTATACCCTACACTCTACACTCTATACCCTGCACTCTATACCCTACACTCTATACCCTACACTCTATACCCTACACTCTATACCCTACACTCTATACCCTACACTCTATACCATACACTCTATACCCTACACTCTACACTCTATACCCTACACTCTATATCCTACACTCTATGCCCAACACTCTATACCCTACACTCTACACCCTACACTCTATACCCTACACTCTATACCATACACTCTATACCCTACACTCTACACTCTATACCCTACACTCTACACCCTACACTCTATACCCTACACTCTAATCCCTACAGTCTACACTCTATACCCTACACTCTATACCCTACACTCTACACTCTCTACCCTAAACTCTATACCCTACACTCTATACCCTACACTCTATACCCTACACTCTACACTCTATACCCTACACTCTACACTCTATACCCTACACTCTATACCCTACACTCAATACCCTACACTCTATACCCTACACTCTACACTCTATACCCTACACTCTATACCCTACACTCTATACCCTACACTCTACACTCTATACCCTACACTCTACACCCTACACTCTATACCCTACACTCTAATCCCTACACTCTACACTCTATACCCTACACTCTATACCCTACACTCTACACTCTATACCTTACACTCTACACTCTATTCCCTACACTCTATACCCTACACTCTATACCCTACACTCTATACCCTACACTCTATACCCTACACTCTACACCCTACACTCTATACCCTACACTCTATACCATACACTCTATACCCTACACTCTACACTCTATACCCTACACTCTATACCCTACACTCTACACCCTGCACTCTATACCCTACACACTATACCCTACACTCTACACTCTATACCCTACACTCTATACCCTACACTCTATACCCTACACTCTACACTCTATACCCTACACTCTATAGCGTACACTCTACAATCTATACCCTACACTCTATACCCTACACTCTATACCCTACACTCTATACCCTACAGTCTATACCCTACACTCTATACCCTACACTCTACACTCTATACCTTACACTCTACACTCTATTCCCTACAATCTATACCCTACACTCTATACCCTACACTCTACACCCTACACTCTATACCCTACACTCTATACCATATACTCTATACACTACACTCTACACTCCATACCCTACACTCTACACCCTACACTCTATACCCTACACTCTAATCCCAACACTCTACACTCTATACCCTACACTCTATACCCTACACTCTACACTCTATTCCCTAGACTCTATACCCTACACTCTATACCCTACACTCTATACCCTACACTCTATACCCTACACTCTACACCCTACACTCTATACCCTACACTCTATACCATACACTCTATACCCTACACTCTACACTCTATACCCTACACTCTACACCCTGCACTCTATACCCTACACACTATACCCTACACTCTACACTCTATACCCTACACTCTATACCCTACACTCTATACCCTACACTCTACACTCTATACCCTACACTCTATAGCGTACACTCTACAATCTATACCCTACACTCTATACCCTACACTCTATACCCTACACTCTATATCCTACAGTCTATACCCTACACTCTATACCCTACACTCTAAACTCTATACCCTACACTCTATACCCTACACTCTACACTCTATACTTTACACTCTACACACTATTCCCTACACTCTATACCCTACACTTTATACCCTACACTCTATACCCTACACTCTATACCCTACACTCTACACCCTACACTCTATACCCTACACTCTATACCCTACACTCTACACTCTATACTTTACACTCTACACTCTATTCCCTACACTCTATACCCTACACTTTATACCCTACACTCTATACCCTACACTCTATACCATACACTCTATGCCCTACACTGTAATCCCTACACTCTACACTCTATACCCTACACTCTATACCCTACACTCTATACCCTACACTCTACACTCTCTACCCTACACTCTATACCCTACACTCTATAACATACACTCTATACCCTACACTCTATACCATACACTCTATACCATACACTCTACACTCTATACCCTACACTCTATACCATACACTCTACACCATACACTCTATAGCATACACTCTATACCCTACACTCTACACTCTATACCCTACACTCTATACCCTACACTCTACACCCTGCACTCTATACCCTACACACTATACCCTACACTCTACACTCTATACCCTACACTCTATACCCTACACTCTATACCCTACACTCTACACTCTATACCCTACACTCTATAGCCTACACTCTACAATCTATACCCTACACTCTATACCCTACACTCTATACCCTACAGTCTATACCCTACACTCTATACCCTACACTCTACACTCTATACCTTACATTCTACACTCTATTCCCTACACTCTATACCCTACACTCTATACCGTACACTCTATACCCTACACTCTATACCCTACACTCTATACCATACACTCTATACCCTACACTCTACACTCTATACCCTACACTCTACACCCTACACTCTATACCCTACACTCTAATCCCTACACTCTACACTCTATACCCTACACTCTATACCCTACACTCTATACCCTACACTCTATACCCTACACTCTACACCCTACACTCTATACCCTACACTCTATACCATACACTCTATACCCTACACTCTACACTCTATACCCTACACTCTACACCCTGCACTCTATACCCTACACACTATACCCTAAACTCTACACTCTATACCCTACACTCTATACCCTACACTCTATACCCTACACTCTACACTCTATACCCTACACTCTATAGCGTACACTCTACAATCTATACCCTACACTCTATACCCTACACTCTATACCCTACACTCTATATCCTACAGTCTATACCCTACACTCTATACCCTACACTCTACACTCTATACCTTACACTCTACACTCTATTCCCTACAATCTATACCCTACACTCTATACCCTACACTCTACACCCTACACTCTATACCCTACACTCTATACCATATACTCTATACACTACACTCTACACTCCATACCCTACACTCTACACCCTACACTCTATACCCTACACTCTAATCCCAACACTCTACACTCTATACCCTACACTCTATACCCTACACTCTACACTCTATACCTTACACTCTACACTCTATTCCCTACACTCTATACCCTACACTCAATACCCTACACTCTATACCCTACACTCTATAACCTACACTCTACACCCTACACTCTATACCCTACACTCTATACCATACACTCTATACCCTACACTCTACACTCTATACTCTACACCCTACACTCTATACCCTACACTCTAATCCCTACACTCTACACTCTATACCCTTCACTCTATACCCTACACTCTATACCCTACACTCTACACTCTCTACCCTACACTCTATACCCTACACTCTATACCCTACACTCTACACTCTATACCCTACACTCTACACTCTATACCCTAAACTCTATACCCTACACTCTATACCCTACACTCTATACCATACACTCTATACCCTACACTCTATACCCTACACTCTATACCCTACACTCTATACCCTACACTCTACACCCTACACTCTATACCCTACACTCTATACCCTACACTCTACACTCTACACCCTACACTCTATACCCTACACTCTATACCCTACACTCTATACCCTACACTCTACACTCTATACCCTACACTCTACACTCTATACCCTGCACTCTATACCCTACACTCTATACCCTACACTCTATACCCTACACTCTATACCCTACACTCTATACCCTACACTCTATACCATACACTCTATACCCTACACTCTACACTCTATACCCTACACTCTATATCCTACACTCTATGCCCAACACTCTATACCCTACACTCTACACCCTACACTCTATACCCTACACTCTATACCATACACTCTATACCCTACACTCTACACTCTATACCCTACACTCTACACCCTACACTCTATACCCTACACTCTAATCCCTACAGTCTACACTCTATACCCTACACTCTATACCCTACACTCTACACTCTCTACCCTAAACTCTATACCCTACACTCTATACCCTACACTCTATACCCTACACTCTACACTCTATACCCTACACTCTACACTCTATACCCTACACTCTATACCCTACACTCAATACCCTACACTCTATACCCTACACTCTACACTCTATACCCTACACTCTATACCCTACACTCTATACCCTACACTCTACACTCTATACCCTACACTCTACACCCTACACTCTATACCCTACACTCTAATCCCTACACTCTACACTCTATACCCTACACTCTATACCCTACACTCTACACTCTATACCTTACACTCTACACTCTATTCCCTACACTCTATACCCTACACTCTATACCCTACACTCTATACCCTACACTCTATACCCTACACTCTACACCCTACACTCTATACCCTACACTCTATACCATACACTCTATACCCTACACTCTACACTCTATACCCTACACTCTATACCCTACACTCTACACCCTGCACTCTATACCCTACACACTATACCCTACACTCTACACTCTATACCCTACACTCTATACCCTACACTCTATACCCTACACTCTACACTCTATACCCTACACTCTATAGCGTACACTCTACAATCTATACCCTACACTCTATACCCTACACTCTATACCCTACACTCTATACCCTACAGTCTATACCCTACACTCTATACCCTACACTCTACACTCTATACCTTACACTCTACACTCTATTCCCTACAATCTATACCCTACACTCTATACCCTACACTCTACACCCTACACTCTATACCCTACACTCTATACCATATACTCTATACACTACACTCTACACTCCATACCCTACACTCTACACCCTACACTCTATACCCTACACTCTAATCCCAACACTCTACACTCTATACCCTACACTCTATACCCTACACTCTACACTCTATACCTTACACTCTACACTCTATTCCCTACACTCTATACCCTACACTCAATACCCTACACTCTACCCTACACTCTATAACCTACACTCTACACCCTACACTCTATACCCTACACTCTATACCATACACTCTATACCCTACACTTTACACTCTATACCCTACACTCTACACCCTACACTCTATACCCTACACTCTAATCCCTACACTCTACACTCTATACCCTTCACTCTATACCCTACACTCTATACCCTACACTCTACACTCTCTACCCTACACTCTATACCCTACACTCTATACCCTACACTCTACACTCTATACCCTACACTCTACACTCTATACCCTAAACTCTATACCCTACACTCTATACCCTACACTCTATACCATACACTCTATACCCTACACTCTATACCCTACACTCTATACCCTACACTCTATACCCTACACTCTACACCCTACACTCTATACCCTACACTCTATACCCTACACTCTACACTCTACACCCTACACTCTATACCCTACACTCTATACCCTACACTCTATACCCTACACTCTACACTCTATACCCTACACTCTACACTCTATACCTTGCACTCTATACCCTACACTCTATACCCTACACTCTATACCCTACACTCTATACCCTACACTCTACACTATATACCCTACACTCTATACCCTACACTCTATACCCTACACTCTATACCCTACACTCTATACCCTACACTCTATACCCTACACTCTACACTCTATACCCTACACTCTATACCCTACACTCTACACTCTATACTTTACACTCTACACTCTATTCCCTACACTCTATACCCTACACTTTATACCCTACACTCTATACCCTACACTCTATACCCTACACTCTACACCCTACACTCTATACCCTACACTCTATACCATACACTCTATACCCTACACTCTACACTCTATACCCTACACTCTACACCCTACACTCTATGCCCTACACTGTAATCCCTACACTCTACACTCTATACCCTACACTCTATACACTACACTCTATACCCTACACTCTACACTCTCTACCCTACACTCTATACCCTACACTCTATAACATACACTCTATACCCTACACTCTATACCATACACTCTATACCATACACTCTACACTCTATACCCTACACTCTATACCATACACTCTACACCATACACTCTATAGCATACACTCTATACCCTACACTCTACACTCTATACCCTACACTCTATACCCTACACTCTACACCCTGCACTCTATACCCTACACACTATACCCTACACTCTACAATCTATACCCTACACTCTATACCCTACACTCTATACCCTACAGTCTATACCCTACACTCTATACCCTACACTCTACACTCTATACCTTACATTCTACACTCTATTCCCTACACTCTATACCCTACACTCTATACCGTACACTCTATACCCTACACTCTATACCCTACACTCTATACCATACACTCTATACCCTACACTCTACACTCTATACCCTACACTCTACACCCTACACTCTATACCCTACACTCTAATCCCTACACTCTACACTCTATACCCTACACTCTATACCCTACACTCTACACTCTATACCTTACACTCTACACTCTATTCCCTAGACTCTATACCCTACACTCTATACCCTACACTCTATACCCTACACTCTATACCCTACACTCTACACCCTACACTCTATACCCTACACTCTATACCATACACTCTATACCCTACACTCTACACTCTATACCCTACACTCTACACCCTACACTCTATACCCTACACTCTAATCCCTACACTCTACACTCTATACCCTACACTCTATACCCTACACTCTACACTCTATACCTTACACTCTACACTCTATTCCCTAGACTCTATACCCTACACTCTACACCCTACACTCTATACCCTACACTCTATACCATACACTCTATACCCTACACTCTACACTCTATACCCTTCACTCTACACCCTACACTCTATACCCTACACTCTAATCCCTACACTCTACACTCTATACCCTACACTCTATACCCTACACTCTATACCCTACACTCTACACTCTCTACCCTAAACTCTATACCCTACACTCTATACCCTACACTCTATACCCTACACTCTACACTCTATACCCTACACTCTACACTCTATACCCTACACTCTATACCCTACACTCAATACCCTACACTCTATACCCTACACTCTACACTCTATACCCTACACTCTATACCCTACACTCTATACCCTACACTCTACACTCTATATCCTACACTCTATACCCTACACCCTATGCCCTACACTCTATACCCTACACTCTACACCCTACACTCTATACCTTACACTCTATACCCTACTCTCTATACCCTACACTCTAAACTCTATACCCTACACTCTATACCCTACACTCTATAACATACACTCTATACCCTACACTCTATACCCTACAATCTATACCATACACTCTATACCCTACACTCTATACCCTACACTCTATACCCTACACTCTATGCCGTACACTCTATACCCTACACTCTATACCCTACACTCTATACCCTACACTCTACACCCTACACTCTATACCTTACACTCTATACCCTACACTCTATACCCTACACTCTAAACTCTATACCCTACACTCTACACTCTATACCCTACACTCTATACCCTACACTCTATACCCTACACTCTATACCCTACACTCTACACCCTACCCTCTGTACCTTACACTCTATACCCTACACTCTATACCCTACACTCTAAACTCTATACCCTACACTCTACACTCTATACCCTACACTCTACACTCTATACCCTACACTCTACACTCTACACTATATACCCTACACTCTATAACATACACTTTATACCCTACACTCTATACCATACACTCTATACCATACACTATACCCTACACTCTATACCCTACACTCTACACTCTATACCCTACACTCTATACCATACACTCTATACCCTACACTCTATACCGTACACTCTATACCCTACACTCTATACCCTAGACTCTATACCCTACACTCTACACCCTACACTCTATACCTTACACTCTATACCCTACACTCTATACCCTACACTCTAAACTCTACACCCTACACTCTACACTCTATACCCTACACTCTATACCCTACACTCTACACTCTGTACCCTACACTCTATACCATACACTCCATACCCTACACTCTATACCGTTTATGGTATAGAGTGTAGGGTATAGAGTGTAGGGTGTAGAGTGTAGGGTATAGAGTGTAGGGTATAGAGTGTAGGGTATAGAGTGTAGGGAATAGAGTGTAGAGTGTAAGGTGTAGAGTGTAGAGTGTAGGGTACAGAGTGTAGGGTATAGACTGTAGGGCATAGAGTGTAGGGTATAGAGTGTATGGTATAGATTGTAGAGTGTAGGCTATAGAGTGTAGGGTATAGAGTGTAGAGTGTAGGGTATAGAGTGTAGGGTATAGAGTGTAGGGTATAGAGTGTAGGGTGTAGAGTGTAGAGTGTAGGGTATAGTGTGTAGGGTATAGAGTGCAGGGTGTAGAGTGTAGAGTATAGAGTGTAGGGTATAGAGTGTAGAGTGTAGGGTATAGAGTGTATGCTATAGAGTGTATGGTGTAGAGTGTATGGTATAGAGTGTAGGGTATAGAGTGTAGAGTGTATGGTATAGAGTGTAGGGTATAGAGTGTAGGGTATAGAGTGTATGTTATAGAGTGTAGGGTATAGAGTGTATGGTAGAAAGTGTAGAGTGTAGGGTATAGCGTGTAGGGTATAGAGTGTAGGGTATAGAGTGTAGAGTGTAGGGATTAGAGTGTAGGGTATAGAGTGTAGGGTGTAGAGTGTAGGGTATAGAGTGTAGAGTGTAGGGTATAGAGTGTATGGTATAGAGTGTAGGGTATAGAGTGTAGGGTGTAGAGTGTAGGGTATAGAGTGTAGGGTATAGAGTGTAGGGTATAAAGTGTAGGGTATAGAGTGTAGGGAATAGAGTGTAGAGTGTAAGGTATAGAGTGTAGAGTGTAGGGTATAGAGTGTAGGGTATAGAGTGTAGAGTGTAGGGATTAGAGTGTAGGGTATAGAGTGTAGGGTGTAGAGTGTAGGGTATAGAGTGTAGAGTGTAGGGTATAGAGTGTATGGTATAGAGTGTAGGGTATAGAGTGTAGGGTGTAGAGTGTAGGGTATAGAGTGTAGGGTATAGAGTGTAGGGTATAGAGTGTAGGGAATAGAGTGTAGAGTGTAAGGTATAGAGTGTAGAGTGTAGGGTATAGAGTGTAGGGTATAGACTGTAGGGTATAGAGTGTAGGGTATAGATTGTAGAGTGTAGGCTATAGAGTGTAGGGTATAGAGTGTAGAGTGTAGGGTATAGAGTGCAGGGTGTAGAGTGTAGGGTATAGAGTGTAGGGTATAGAGTGTAGAGTGTAGGGTATAGAGTGTATGCTATAGAGTGTATGGTGTAGAGTGTATGTTATAGAGTGTAGGGTATAGAGTGTAGAGTGTAGGGTATAGAGTTTAGAGTGTGGGGTATAGAGTGTAGGGTATAGAGTGTAAGGTATAGAGTGTAGGGTGTAGAGTGTAGGGTATAGAGTGTAGGGTATAGAGTGTAGGGTATAGAGTGTACGGTATAGAGTGTAGGGTATGGAGTGTATGGTATAGAGTGTAGGGTATAGAGTGTAGAGTGTAGGGTATAGAGTGTAGGGTATAGAGTGTAGGGTATAGAGTGTAGGGTATAGAGTGTAGAGTGTAGGGTATAGAGTTTAGAGTGTAGGGTATAGAGTGTAGGGTATAGAGTGTAAGGTATAGAGTGTAGGGTGTAGAGTGTAGGGTATAGAGTCTAGGGTATAGAGTGTAGGGTATAGAGTGTACGGTATAGAGTGTAGGGTATAGAGTGTATGGTATAGAGTGTAGGGTATAGAGTGTAGAGTGTAGGGTATAGAGTGTAGGGTATAGTGTATGGTATAGAGTGTATGGTATAGAGTGTAGGGTATAAAGTGTATGTTATAGAGTGTAGGGTATATAGTGTAGAGAGTAGAGTGTAGGGTATAGAGTGTAGAGTGTAGGGTATAGAGTGTAGAGTGTAGGGTATAGAGTTTAGAGTGTAGGGTATAGAGTGTAGGGTATAGAGTGTAAGGTACAGAGTGTAGGGTGTAGAGTGTAGGGTATAGAGTGTAGGGTATAGAGTGTAGGGTATAGAGTGTAGAGTGTAGGGTATAGAGTTTAGAGTGTAGGGTATAGAGTGTAGGGTATAGGGTGTAAGGTATAGAGTGTAGGGTGTAGAGTGTAGGGTATAGAGTGTAGGGTATAGAGTGTAGGGTATAGAGTGTACGGTATAGAGTGTAGGGTATAGAGTGTAGGGTATAGAGTGTAGGGTATAGAATGTATGGTATAGATTGTAGGGTATAGAGTGTAGGGTATAGAGTGTATGTTATAGAGTGTAGGGTATAGAGTGTAGGGTATAGAGTTTAGAGTGTAGGGTATAGAGAGTAGGGTATAGAGTGTAAGGTATAGAGTGTAGGGTGTAGAGTGTAGGGTATAGAGTGTAGGGCATAGGGTGTAGGGTATAGAGTGTAGGATATAGAGTGTAGAGTGTAGGGTATAGAGTGTAGGGTATAGAGTGTAGGGTATAGAGTGTAGAGTGTAGGGTATAGAGTGTAGGGTATTGAGTGTAGGGTATAGAGTGTAGGGTATAGAGTGTAGAGTGTAGGGTATAGAGTGTAGAGTGTAGGGTATAGAGTGTAGGGTATAGAGTGTAGGGTATAGAGTGTAGGGTAGAGAGTGTAGAGTGTAGGGTATAGAGTGTAGGGTATAGAGTGTAGGGTATAGAGTGTAGAGTGTAGGGATTAGAGTGTAGGGTATAGAGTGTAGGGTGTAGAGTGTAGGGTATAGAGTGTAGAGTGTAGGGTATAGAGTGTATGGTATAGAGTGTAGGGCATAGAGTGTAGGGTGTAGAGTGTAGGGTATAGAGTGTTGGGCATAGAGTGTAGGATATAGAGTGTAGGGTATAGAGTGTAGAGTGTAGGGTATAGAGTGTATGGTATAGAGTGTAGGGTATAGAGTGTAGGGTATAGAGTGCAGGGTATAGAGTGTAGAGTGTAGGGTATAGAGTGTAGAGTGTAGGGTATAGAGTGTAGGGTATAGAGTGTAGGGTATAGAGTGTAGGGTGTAGAGTGTAGAGTGTAGGGTATAGAGTGTAGGGTATAGAGTGTAGGGTGTAGAGTGTAGGGTATAGAGTGTAGGGTATAGAGTGTAGGGTATAGAGTGTAGGGTATAGAGTGTATGGTATAGAGTGTAGGGTATAGAGTGTAGGGTATAGAGTTTAGGGTATAGAGTGTAGAGTGTAGGGTATAGAGTGTAGAGTATAGAGTGTAGGAAAGAGAGTGTAGAGTGTAGTGTATAGAGTGTAGGGTATAGAGTGAAGGGTATAGAGTGTAGAGTGTAGGGATTAGAGTGTAGGGTATAGATTGTAGGGTGTAGAGTGTAGGGTATAGAGTGTAGAGTGTAGGGTATAGAGTGTATGGTATAGAGTGTAGGGTATAGAGTGTAGGGTGTAGAGTGTAGGGTATAGAGTGTAGAGTATAGAGTGTAGGAAAGAGAGTGTAGAGTGTAGTGTATAGAGTGTAGGGTATAGAGTGAAGGGTATAGAGTGTAGAGTGTAGGGATTAGAGTGTAGGGTATAGATTGTAGGGTGTAGAGTGTAGGGTATAGAGTGTAGAGTGTAGGGTATAGAGTGTAGGGTATAGAGTGTAGGGTATAGAGTGTAGGGTGTAGAGTGTAGAGTGTAGGGTATAGAGTGTAGGGTATAGAGTGTAGGGTGTAGAGTGTAGGGTATAGAGTGTAGGGTATAGAGTGTAGGGTATAGAGTGTAGGGTATAGAGTGTATGGTATAGAGTGTAGGGTATAGAGTGTAGGGTATAGAGTTTAGGGTATAGAGTGTAGAGTGTAGGGTATAGAGTGTAGAGTATAGAGTGTAGGAAAGAGAGTGTAGAGTGTAGTGTATAGAGTGTAGGGTATAGAGTGAAGGGTATAGAGTGTAGAGTGTAGGGATTAGAGTGTAGGGTATAGAGTGTTGGGCATAGAGTGTAGGATATAGAGTGTAGGGTATAGAGTGTAGAGTGTAGGGTATAGAGTGTATGGTATAGAGTGTAGGGTATAGAGTGTAGGGTATAGAGTGCAGGGTATAGAGTGTAGAGTGTAGGGTATAGAGTGTAGAGTGTAGGGTATAGAGTGTAGGGTATAGAGTGTAGGGTATAGAGTGTAGGGTGTAGAGTGTAGAGTGTAGGGTATAGAGTGTAGGGTATAGAGTGTAGGGTGTAGAGTGTAGGGTATAGAGTGTAGGGTATAGAGTGTAGGGTATAGAGTGTAGGGTATAGAGTGTATGGTATAGAGTGTAGGGTATAGAGTGTAGGGTATAGAGTTTAGGGTATAGAGTGTAGAGTGTAGGGTATAGAGTGTAGGGTATAGAGTGTAGGAAAGAGAGTGTAGAGTGTAGTGTATAGAGTGTAGGGTATAGAGTGAAGGGTATAGAGTGTAGAGTGTAGGGATTAGAGTGTAGGGTATAGATTGTAGGGTGTAGAGTGTAGGGTATAGAGTGTAGAGTGTAGGGTATAGAGTGTATGGTATAGAGTGTAGGGTATAGAGTGTAGGGTGTAGAGTGTAGGTTATAGAGTGTAGGGTATAGAGTGTAGGGTATTGACTGTAGGGTATAGAGTGTAGGGAATAGAGTGTAGAGTGTAAGGTATAAAGTGTAGAGTGTAGGGTATAGAGTGTAGGGTATAGAGTGTAGAGTGTTGGGATTAGAGTGTAGGGTATAGAGTGTAGGGTGTAGAGTGTAGGGTATGGAGTGTAGAGTGTAGTGTATAGAGTATATGGTATAGAGTGTAGGGTATAGAGTGTAGGGTGTAGAGTGTAGGGTAGAGTGTAGGATATAGATTGTAGGGAATAGAGTGTAGAGTGTAAGGTATAGAGTGTAGAGTGTAGGGTATAGAGTGTAGGGTATAGACTGTAGGGTATAGAGTGTAGGGTATAGAGTGTAGGGTATAGAGTGTAGAGTGTAGGGTATAGAGTGTAGGGTATAGAGTGTAGAGTGTAGGGATTAGAGTGTAGGGTATAGAGTGTAGGGTGTAGAGTGTAGGGTATAGAGTGTAGAGTGTAGGGTATAGAGTGTATGGTATAGAGTGTAGGGCATAGAGTGTAGGGTGTAGAGTGTAGGGTATAGAGTGTTGGGCATAGAGTGTAGGATATAGAGTGTAGGGTATAGAGTGTAGAGTGTAGGGTATAGAGTGTATGGTATAGAGTGTAGGGTATAGAGTGTAGGGTATAGAGTGTAGGGTATAGAGTGTAGGGTATAGAGTGCAGGGTATAGAGTGTAGAGTGTAGGGTATAGAGTGTAGAGTGTAGGGTATAGAGTGTAGGGTATAGAGTGTAGGGTATAGAGTGTAGGGTGTAGAGTGTAGAGTGTAGGGTATAGAGTGTAGGGTATAGAGTGTAGGGTGTAGAGTGTAGGGTATAGAGTGTAGGGTATAGAGTGTAGGGTATAGAGTGTAGGGTATAGAGTGTATGGTATAGAGTGTAGGGTATAGAGTGTAGGGTATAGAGTTTAGGGTATAGAGTGTAGAGTGTAGGGTATAGAGTGTAGAGTGTAGGGTATAGAGTGTAGGGTATAGAGTGTAGGGTAGAGAGTGTAGAGTGTAGTGTATAGAGTGTAGGGTATAGAGTGAAGGGTATAGAGTGTAGAGTGTAGGGATTAGAGTGTAGGGTATAGATTGTAGGGTGTAGAGTGTAGGGTATAGAGTGTAGATTGTAGGGTATAGAGTGTATGGTATAGAGTGTAGGGTATAGAGTGTAGGGTGTAGAGTGTAGGTAATAGAGTGTAGGGTATAGAGTGTAGGGTATTGAGTGTAGGGTATAGAGTGTAGGGAATAGAGTGTAGAGTGTAAGGTATAAAGTGTAGAGTGTAGGGTATAGAGTGTAGGGTATAGAGTGTAGAGTGTTGGGATTAGAGTGTAGGGTATAGAGTGTAGGGTGTAGAGTGTAGGGTATGGAGTGTAGAGTGTAGTGTATAGAGTATATGGTATAGAGTGTAGGGTATAGAGTGTAGGGTGTAGAGTGTAGGGTAGAGTGTAGGGTATAGATTGTAGGGAATAGAGTGTAGAGTGTAAGGTATAGAGTGTAGAGTGTAGGGTATAGAGTGTAGGGTATAGACTGTAGGGTATAGAGTGTAGGGTATAGAGTGTAGGGTATAGAGTGTAGGGTATAGATTGTAGAGTGTACGCTATAGAGTGTAGGGTATAGAGTGTAGAGTGTAGGGTATAGAGTGTAGGGTATAGAGTGTAGGGTATAGAGTGTAGAGTGTAGGGTATAGTTTGTAGGGTATAGAGTGCAGGGTGTAGAGTGTAGGGTATAGAGTGTAGAGTGTAGGGTATAGAGTGTATGGTATAGAGTGTAGGGTATAGAGTGTAGAGTGTAGAGTGTAGGCTTTAGAGTGTATGGTATAGAGTGTAGGGTATAGATTGTAGGGTATAGAGTGTACGGTATAGAGTGTAGGGTATAGAGTGTAGGGAATAGAGTGTAGAATGTAAGGTATAGAGTGTAGAGTGTAGGGTATAGAGTGTAGGGTATAGACTGTAGGGTATAGAGTGTAGGGTATAGAGTGTAGGGTATAGATTGTAGAGTGTAGGCTATAGAGTGTAGGGTATAGAGTGTAGAGTGTAGGGTATAGAGTGTAGGGTATAGAGTGTAGGGTATAGAGTGTAGGGTATAGAGTGTAGAGTGTAGGGTATAGTGTGTAGGGTATAGAGTGCAGGGTGTAGAGTGTAGGGTATAGAGTGTAGGGTATAGAGTGTAGAGTGTAGGGTATAGAGTGTATGCTATAGAGTGTATGGTGTAGAGTGTATGGTATAGAGTGTAGGGTATAGAGTGTAGAGTGTATGGTATAGAGTGTATGGTATAGAGTGTAGGGTATAGAGTGTATGTTATAGAGTGTAGGATATAGAGTGTAGGGTAGAGAGTGTAGAGTGTAGGGTATAGAGTGTAGGGTATAGAGTGTAGAGTGTAGGGATTACAGTGTAGGGCATAGAGTGTAGGGTGTAGAGTGTAGGGTATAGAGTGTAGAGTGTAGGGTATAGAGTGTATGGTATAGAGTGTAGGGTATAGAGTGTAGGGTGTAAAGTGTAGGGTATAGAGTGTAGGTTATAGAGTGTAGGGTATAAAGTGTAGGGTATATAGTGTAGGGAATAGAGTGTAGAGTGTAAAGTATAGAGTGTAGAGTGTAGGGTATAGAGTGTCGGGTATAGAGTGTAGAGTGTAGGGTATAGAGTGTAGGGTATAGAGTGTAGGGTATAGAGTGTAGGGTATAGAGTGTAGGGTATATAGTGTAGAGTGTAGGGTATAGAGTGAAGGGTATAGAGTGTAGGGTATAGAGTGTAGGGTATAGAGTGCAGGGTATAGAGTGTAGAGTGTAGGGTATAGAGTGTAGAGTGTAGGGTATAGAGTGTAGGGTATAGAGTGTAGGGTATAGAGTGTAGGGTGTAGAGTGTAGAGTGTAGGGTATAGAGTGTAGGGTATAGAGTGTAGGGTGTAGAGTGTAGGGTATAGAGTGTAGGGTATAGAGTGTAGGGTATAGAGTGTATGGTATAGAGTGTAGGGTATAGAGTGTAGGGTATAGAGTTTAGGGTATAGAGTGTAGAGTGTAGGGTATAGAGTGTAGAGTGTAGGGTATAGAGTGTAGGGTATAGAGTGTAGGGTAGAGAGTGTAGAGTGTAGGGTATAGAGTGTAGGGTATAGAGTGAAGGGTATAGAGTGTAGAGCGTAGGGATTAGAGTGTAGGGTATAGAGTGTAGGGTGTAGAGTGTAGGGTATAGAGTGTAGAGTGTAGGGTATAGAGTGTATGGTATAGAGTGTAGGGTATAGAGTGTAGGGTGTAGAGTGTAGGTTATAGAGTGTAAGGTATAGAGTGTAGGGTATTGAGTGTAGGGTATAGAGTGTAGGGAATAGAGTGTAGAGTGTAAGGTATAGAGTGTAGAGTGTAGGGTATAGAGTGTAGGGTATAGAGTGTAGAGTGTTGGGATTAAAGTGTAGGGTATAGAGTGTAGGGTGTAGAGTGTAGGGTATGGAGTGTAGTGTATAGAGTATATGGTATAGAGTGTAGGGTGTAGAGTGTAGGGTATAGAGTGTAGGGTATAGATTGTAGGGAATAGAGTGTAGAGTGTAAGGTATAGAGTGTAGAGTGTAGGGTATAGAGTGTAGGGTATAGACTGTAGGGTATAGAGTGTAGGGTATAGAGTGTAGGGTATAGAGTGTAGGGTATAGATTGTAGAGTGTACGCTATAGAGTGTAGGGTATAGAGTGTAGAGTGTAGGGTATAGAGTGTAGGGTATAGAGTGTAGGGTATAGAGTGTAGAGTGTAGGGTATAGTGTGTAGGGTATAGAGTGCAGGGTGTAGAGTGTAGGGTATAGAGTGTAGGGTATAGAGTGTAGAGTGTAGGGTATAGAGTGTATGGTATAGAGTGTAGGGTATAGAGTGTAGGGTGTAGAGTGTAGGGTATAGAGTGTAGGGTATAGAGTGTAGGGTATAGAGTGTAGGGTATAGAGTGTAGGGAATAGAGTGTAGAGTGTAAGGTATAGAGTGTAGAGTGTAGGGTATAGAGTGTAGGGTATAGAGTGTAGAGTGTAGGGATTAGAGTGTAGGGTATAGAGTGTAGGGTGTAGAGTGTAGGGTATAGAGTGTAGAGTGTAGGGTATAGTGTGTAGGGTATAGAGTGCAGGGTGTAGAGTGTAGGGTATAGAGTGTAGGGTATAGAGTGTAGAGTGTAGGGTATAGAGTGTATGCTATAGAGTGTATGGTGTAGAGTGTATGGTATAGAGTGTAGGGTATAGAGTGTAGAGTGTATGGTATAGAGTGTATGGTATAGAGTGTAGGGTATAGAGTGTATGTTATAGAGTGTAGGGTATAGAGTGTAGGGTAGAGAGTGTAGAGTGTAGGGTATAGAGTGTAGGGTATAGAGTGTAGAGTGTAGGGATTACAGTGTAGGGCATAGAGTGCAGGGTGTAGAGTGTAGGGTATAGAGTGTAGAGTGTAGGGTATAGAGTGTATGGTATAGAGTGTAGGGTATAGAGTGTAGGGTGTAAAGTGTAGGGTATAGAGTGTAGGTTATAGAGTGTAGGGTATAAAGTGTAGGGTATAGAGTGTAGGGAATAGAGTGTAGAGTGTAAAGTATAGAGTGTAGAGTGTAGGGTATAGAGTGTAGGGTATAGAGTGTAGAGTGTAGGGTATAGAGTGTAGGGTATAGAGTGTAGGGTATAGAGTGTAGGGTATAGAGTGTAGGGTATATAGTGTAGAGTGTAGGGTATAGAGTGCAGGGTATAGAGTGTAGGGTATAGAGTGTAGGGTATAGAGTGCAGGGTATAGAGTGTAGAGTGTAGGGTATAGAGTGTAGAGTGTAGGGTATAGAGTGTAGGGTATAGAGTGTAGGGTATAGAGTGTAGGGTGTAGAGTGTAGAGTGTAGGGTATAGAGTGTAGGGTATAGAGTGTAGGGTGTAGAGTGTAGGGTATAGAGTGTAGGGTATAGAGTGTAGGGTATAGAGTGTAGGGTATAGAGTGTATGGTATAGAGTGTAGGGTATAGAGTGTAGGGTATAGAGTGTAGGGTAGAGAGTGTAGAGTGTAGGGTATAGAGTGTAGGGTATAGAGTGAAGGGTATAGAGTGTAGAGTGTAGGGATTAGAGTGTAGGGTATAGAGTGTAGGGTGTAGAGTGTAGGGTATAGAGTGTAGAGTGTAGGGTATAGAGTGTATGGTATAGAGTGTAGGGTATAGAGTGTAGGGTGTAGAGTGTAGGTTATAGAGTGTAAGGTATAGAGTGTAGGGTATTGAGTGTAGGGTATAGAGTGTAGGGAATAGAGTGTAGAGTGTAAGGTATAGAGTGTAGAGTGTAGGGTATAGTATAGAGTGTAGGGTATAGAGTGTAGAGTGTTGGGATTAAAGTGTAGGGTATAGAGTGTAGGGTGTAGAGTGTAGGGTATGGAGTGTAGAGTGTAGTGTACAGAGTATATGGTATAGAGTGTAGGGTGTAGAGTGTAGGGTATAGAGTGTAGGGTATAGATTGTAGGGAATAGAGTGTAGAGTGTAAGGTATAGAGTGTAGAATGTAGGGTATAGAGTGTAGGGTATAGACTGTAGGGTATAGAGTGTAGGGTATAGAGTGTAGGGTATAGAGTGTAGGGTATAGATTGTAGAGTGTACGCTATAGAGTGTAGGGTATAGAGTTTAGAGTGTAGGGTATAGAGTGTAGGGTATAGAGTGTAGGGTATAGAGTGTAGAGTGTAGGGTATAGTGTGTAGGGTATAGAGTGCAGGGTGTAGAGTGTAGGGTATAGAGTGTAGGGTATAGAGTGTAGAGTGTAGGGTATAGAGTGTATGGTATAGAGTGTAGGGTATAGAGTGTAGGGTGTAGAGTGTAGGGTATAGAGTGTAGGGTATAGAGTGTAGGGTATAGAGTGTAGGGTATAGAGTGTAGGGAATAGAGTGTAGAGTGTAAGGTATAGAGTGTAGAGTGTAGGGTATAGAGTGTAGGGTATAGAGTGTAGAGTGTAGGGATTAGAGTGTAGGGTATAGAGTGTAGGGTGTAGAGTGTAGGGTATAGAGTGTAGAGTGTAGGGTATAGAGTGTATGGTATAGAGTGTAGGGTATAGAGTGTAGGGTATAGAGTGTACGGTAGAGAGTGTAGGGTATAGAGTGTATGGTATAGAGTGTAGGGTATAGAGTGTAGGGTATAGAGTGTAAGGTATAGAGTGTAGGGAATAGAGTGTAGAATGTAAGGTATAGAGTGTAGAGTGTAGGGTATAGAGTGTAGGGTATAGACTGTAGGGTATAGAGTGTAGGGTATAGAGTGTAGGGTATAGATTGTAGAGTGTAGGCTATAGAGTGTAGGGTATAGAGTGTAGAGTGTAGGGTATAGAGTGTAGGGTATAGAGTGTAGGGTATAGAGTGTAGGGTATAGAGTGTAGAGTGTAGGGTATAGTGTGTAGGGTATAGAGTGCAGGGTGTAGAGTGTAGGGTATAGAGTGTAGGGTATAGAGTGTAGAGTGTAGGGTATAGAGTGTATGCTATAGAGTGTATGGTGTAGAGTGTATGGTATAGAGTGTAGGGTATAGAGTGTAGAGTGTATGGTATAGAGTGTATGGTATAGAGTGTAGGGTATAGAGTGTATGTTATAGAGTGTAGGGTATAGAGTGTAGGGTAGAGAGTGTAGAGTGTAGGGTATAGAGTGTAGGGTATAGAGTGTAGGGTATAGAGTGTAGAGTGTAGGGATTACAGTGTAGGGCATAGAGTGTAGGGTGTAGAGTGTAGGGTATAGAGTGTAGAGTGTAGGGTATAGAGTGTATGGTATAGAGTGTAGGGTATAGAGTGTAGGGTGTAGAGTGTAGGGTATAGAGTGTAGGGTATAGAGTGTAGGGTATAAAGTGTAGGGTATAGAGTGTAGGGAATAGAGTGTAGAGTGTAAAGTATAGAGTGTAGAGTGTAGGGTATAGAGTGTAGGGTATAGAGTGTAGAGTGTAGGGATTAGAGTGTAGGGTATAGAGTGTAGGGTGTAGAGTGTAGGGTATAGAGTGTAGAGTGTAGGGTATAGAGTGTATGGTATAGAGTGTAGGGTATAGAGTGTAGGGTGTAGAGTGTAGGGTATAGAGTGTAGGGTATAGAGTGTAGGGTATAGAGTGTAGTTTATAGAGTGTAGGGAATAGAGTGTAGAGTGTAAGGTATAGAGTGTAGAGTGTAGGGTATAGAGTGTAGGGTATAGACTGTAGGGTATAGAGTGTAGGGTATAGAGTGTAGGGTATAGATTGTAGAGTGTAGGCTATAGAGTGTAGGGTATAGAGTGTAGAGTGTAGGGTATAGAGTGTAGGGTATAGAGTGTAGGGTATAGAGTGTAGGGTATAGAGTGTAGAGTGTAGGGTATAGTGTGTACGGTATAGAGTGCAGGGTGTAGAGTGTAGGGTATAGAGTGTAGGTTATAGAGTGTAGAGTGTAGGGTATAGAGTGTATGCTATAGAGTGTATGGTGTAGTGTGTATGGTATAGAGTGTAGGGTATAGAGTGTAGGGTGTATGGTATAGAGTGTAGGGTATAGAGTGTAGGGTATAGAGTGTATGCTATAGAGTGTAGGGTATAGAGTGTAGAGTGTAGGGTATAGAGTTTAGAGTGTAGGGTATAGAGTGTAGGGTATAGAGTGTAAGTTATAGAGTGTAGGGTGTAGAGTGTAGGGTATAGAGTGTAGGGTATAGAGTGTAGGGTATAGAGTGTACGGTATAGAGTGTAGGGTATGGAGTGTATGGTATAGAGTGTAGGGTATAGAGTGTAGAGTGTAGGGTATAGAGTTTAGGGTATATAGTGTAGGGTATAGAGTGTAGGGTATAGAGTGTAGGGTATAGAGTGTAGGGTATAGAGTGTAGAGTGTAGGGTATAGAGTTTAGAGTGTAGGGTATAGAGTGTAAGGTATAGAGTGTAGGGTGTAGAGTGTAGGGTATAGAGTGTAGGGTATAGAGTGTAGGGTATATAGTGTACGGTATAGAGTGTAGGGTATATAGTGTATGGTATAGAGTGTAGGGTATAGAGTGTAGAGTGTAGGGTATAGAGTGTAGGCTATAGAGTGTAGGGTATAGAGTGTAGAGTGTAGGGTATAGAGTTTAGAGTGTAGGGTATAGAGTGTAGGGTATAGAGTGTAAGGTATAGAGTGTAGGGTGTAGAGTGTAGGGTATAGAGTGTAGGGTATAGAGTGTAGGGTATAGAGTGTACGGTATAGAGTGTAGGGTATAGAGTGTATGGTATAGAGTGTAGGGTATAGAGTGTAGGGTATAGAGTGTAGGGTATAGAGTGTAGGGTATAGAGTGTAGAGTGTAGGGTATAGAGTGTAGGGTATAGAGTGTAGGTTATAGATTGTAGGGTATAGAGTGTAGGGTAGAGAGTGTAGAGTGTAGGGTACAGAGTGTAGAGTGTAGGGATTAGAGTGTAGGGTATAGAGTGTAGGGTGTAGAGTGTAGGGTATAGAGTGTAGAGTGTAGGGTATAGAGTGTAGGGTGTAGAGTGTAGGGTATAGAGTGTAGAGTGTAGGGTATAGAGTGTATGGTATAGAGTGTAGGGTATAGAGTGTAGGGTGTAGAGTGTAGGGTATAGAGTGTAGGGTATAGAGTGTAGGGTATAGAGTGTAGGGTATAGAGTGTAGGGAATAGAGTGTAGGGAATAGAGTGTAGAGTGTAAGGTATAGAGTGTAGAGTGTAGGGTATAGAGTGTAGGGTATAGACTGTAGGGTATAGAGTGTAGGGTATAGATTGTAGAGTGTAGGCTATAGAGTGTAGGGTATAGAGTGTAGAGTGTAGGGTATAGAGTGTAGGGTATAGAGTGTAGGGTATAGAGTGTAGGGTATAGAGTGTAGAGTGTAGGGTATAGTGTGTACGGTATAGAGTGCAGGGTGTAGAGTGTAGGGTATAGAGTGTAGGTTATAGAGTGTAGAGTGTAGGGTATAGAGTGTATGCTATAGAGTGTATGGTGTAGTGTGTATGGTATAGAGTGTAGGGTATAGAGTGTAGGGTGTATGGTATAGAGTGTAGGGTATAGAGTGTAGGGTATAGAGTGTATGCTATAGAGTGTAGGGTATAGAGTGTAGAGTGTAGGGTATAGAGTTTAGAGTGTAGGGTATAGAGTGTAGGGTATAGAGTGTAAGTTATAGAGTGTAGGGTGTAGAGTGTAGGGTATAGAGTGTAGGGTATAGAGTGTAGGGTATAGAGTGTACGGTATAGAGTGTAGGGTATGGAGTGTATGGTATAGAGTGTAGGGTATAGAGTGTAGAGTGTAGGGTATAGAGTTTAGGGTATATAGTGTAGGGTATAGAGTGTAGGGTATAGAGTGTAGGGTATAGAGTGTAGGGTATAGAGTGTAGAGTGTAGGGTATAGAGTTTAGAGTGTAGGGTATAGAGTGTAAGGTATAGAGTGTAGGGTGTAGAGTGTAGGGTATAGAGTGTAGGGTATAGAGTGTAGGGTATAGAGTGTACGGTATAGAGTGTAGGGTATATAGTGTATGGTATAGAGTGTAGGGTATAGAGTGTAGAGTGTAGGGTATAGAGTGTAGGCTATAGAGTGTAGGGTATAGAGTGTAGAGTGTAGGGTATAGAGTTTAGAGTGTAGGGTATAGAGTGTAGGGTATAGAGTGTAAGGTATAGAGTGTAGGGTGTAGAGTGTAGGGTATAGAGTGTAGGGTATAGAGTGTAGGGTATAGAGTGTACGGTATAGAGTGTAGGGTATAGAGTGTATGGTATAGAGTGTAGGGTATAGAGTGTAGGGTATAGAGTGTAGGGTATAGAGTGTAGGGTATAGAGTGTAGAGTGTAGGGTATAGAGTGTAGGGTATAGAGTGTAGGTTATAGATTGTAGGGTATAGAGTGTAGGGTAGAGAGTGTAGAGTGTAGGGTACAGAGTGTAGAGTGTAGGGATTAGAGTGTAGGGTATAGAGTGTAGGGTGTAGAGTGTAGGGTATAGAGTGTAGAGTGTAGGGTATAGAGTGTAGGGCATAGAGTGTAGGGTATAGAGTGTAGAGTGTAGGGTATAGAGTTTAGAGTGTAGGGTATAGAGTGTAGGGTATAGAGTGTAAGGTATAGAGTGTAGGGTGTAGAGTGTAGGGTATAGAGTGTAGGGTATAGAGTGTAGGGTATAGAGTGTATGGTATAGAGTGTAGGGTATAGAGTGTATGGTATAGAGTGTAGGGTATAGAGTGTAGGGTATAGAGTGTAGGGTATAGAGTGTAGGGTATAGAGTGTAGAGTGTAGGGTATAGAGTGTAGGGTATAGAGTGTAGGTTATAGATTGTAGGGTATAGAGTGTAGGGTAGAGAGTGTAGAGTGTAGGGTATAGAGTGTAGGGTATAGAGTGTAGAGTGTAGGGATTAGAGTGTAGGGTATAGAGTGTAGGGTGTAGAGTGTAGGGTATAGAGTGTAGAGTGTAGGGTATAGAGTGTAGGGCATAGAGTGTAGGGTATAGAGTGTAGGGTATAGAGTGTAGATTGTAGGGTATAGAGTGTATGGTATAGAGTGTAGGGTATAGAATGTAGGGTATAGAGTGTAGGGTATAGAGTGTAGGGTATATAGTGTAGAGTGTAGGGTATAGAGTGTAGGGTGTAGAGTGTAGGGTATAGAGTGTAGAGTGTAGGGATTAGAGTGTAGGGTATAGAGTGTAGGGTGTAGAGTGTAGGGTATAGAGTGTAGAGTGTAGGATATAGAGTCTATGGTATAGAGTGTAGGGTATAGAGTGTAGGGTGTAGAGTGTAGGGTATAGAGTGTAGGGCATAGAGTGTAGGGTATAGAGTGTAGGTATAGAGTGTAGAGTGTAGGGTATAGAGTGTATGGTATAGAGTGTAGGGTATAGAGTGTAGGGTATAGAGTGTAGGGTATAGAGTGTAGGGCAAAGAGTGTAGGGTATAGATTGTAGGGTATAGAGTGTAGAGTGTAGGGTATAGAGTGTAGGGTATAGATTGTAGGGTATATAGTGTAGAGTGTAGGGTATAGAGTGTAGGGTATAGAGTGTAGGGTATAGAGTGTAGGGTGTAGAGTGTAGAGTGTAGGGTATAGAGTGTAGGGTATAGAGTGTAGGGTGTAGAGTGTAGGGTATAGAGTGTAGGGTATAGAGTGTAGGGTATAGAGTGTAGGGTATAGAGTGTATGGTATAGAGTGTAGGGTATAGAGTGTAGGGTATAGAGTGTAGGGTAGAGAGTGTAGAGTGTAGGGTATAGAGTGTAGGGTATAGAGTGAAGGGTATAGAGTGTAGAGTGTAGGGATTAGAGTGTAGGGTATAGAGTGTAGGGTGTAGAGTGTAGGGTATAGAGTGTAGAGTGTAGGGTATAGAGTGTATGGTATAGAGTGTAGGGTATAGAGTGTAGGGTGTAGAGTGTAGGTTATAGAGTGTAAGGTATAGAGTGTAGGGTATTGAGTGTAGGGTATAGAGTGTAGGGAATAGACTGTAGAGTGTAAGGTATAGAGTGTAGAGTGTAGGGTATAGAGTGTAGGGTATAGAGTGTAGAGTGTTGGGATTAAAGTGTAGGGTATAGAGTGTAGGGTGTAGAGTGTAGGGTATGGAGTGTAGAGTGTAGTGTATAGAGTATATGGTATAGAGTGTAGGGTGTAGAGTGTAGGGTATAGAGTGTAGGGTATAGATTGTAGGGAATAGAGTGTAGAGTGTAAGGTATAGAGTGTAGAGTGTAGGGTATAGAGTGTAGGGTATAGACTGTAGGGTATAGAGTGTAGGGTATAGAGTGTAGGGTATAGAGTGTAGGGTATAGATTGTAGAGTGTACGCTATAGAGTGTAGGGTATAGAGTTTAGAGTGTAGGGTATAGAGTGTAGGGTATAGAGTGTAGGGTATAGAGTGTAGAGTGTAGGGTATAGTGTGTAGGGTATAGAGTGCAGGGTGTAGAGTGTAGGGTATAGAGTGTAGGGTATAGAGTGTAGAGTGTAGGGTATAGAGTGTATGGTATAGAGTGTAGGGTATAGAGTGTAGGGTGTAGAGTGTAGGGTATAGAGTGTAGGGTATAGAGTGTAGGGTATAGAGTGTAGGGTATAGAGTGTAGGGAATAGAGTGTAGAGTGTAAGGTATAGAGTGTAGAGTGTAGGGTATAGAGTGTAGGGTATAGAGTGTAGAGTGTAGGGATTAGAGTGTAGGGTATAGAGTGTAGGGTGTAGAGTGTAGGGTATAGAGTGTAGAGTGTAGGGTATAGAGTGTATGGTATAGAGTGTAGGGTATAGAGTGTAGGGTATAGAGTGTACGGTAGAGAGTGTAGGGTATAGAGTGTATGGTATAGAGTGTAGGGTATAGAGTGTAGGGTATAGAGTGTAGGGTATAGAGTGTAGGGAATAGAGTGTAGAATGTAAGGTATAGAGTGTAGAGTGTAGGGTATAGAGTGTAGGGTATAGACTGTAGGGTATAGAGTGTAGGGTATAGAGTGTAGGGTATAGATTGTAGAGTGTAGGCTATAGAGTGTAGGGTATAGAGTGTAGAGTGTAGGGTATAGAGTGTAGGGTATAGAGTGTAGGGTATAGAGTGTAGGGTATAGAGTGTAGAGTGTAGGGTATAGTGTGTAGGGTATAGAGTGCAGGGTGTAGAGTGTAGGGTATAGAGTGTAGGGTATAGAGTGTAGAGTGTAGGGTATAGAGTGTATGCTATAGAGTGTATGGTGTAGAGTGTATGGTATAGAGTGTAGGGTATAGAGTGTAGAGTGTATGGTATAGAGTGTATGGTATAGAGTGTAGGGTATAGAGTGTATGTTATAGAGTGTAGGGTATAGAGTGTAGGGTAGAGAGTGTAGAGTGTAGGGTATAGAGTGTAGGGTATAGAGTGTAGGGTATAGAGTGTAGAGTGTAGGGATTACAGTGTAGGGCATAGAGTGTAGGGTGTAGAGTGTAGGGTATAGAGTGTAGAGTGTAGGGTATAGAGTGTATGGTATAGAGTGTAGGGTATAGAGTGTAGGGTGTAGAGTGTAGGGTATAGAGTGTAGGGTATAGAGTGTAGGGTATAAAGTGTAGGGTATAGAGTGTAGGGAATAGAGTGTAGAGTGTAAAGTATAGAGTGTAGAGTGTAGGGTATAGAGTGTAGGGTATAGAGTGTAGAGTGTAGGGATTAGAGTGTAGGGTATAGAGTGTAGGGTGTAGAGTGTAGGGTATAGAGTGTAGAGTGTAGGGTATAGAGTGTATGGTATAGAGTGTAGGGTATAGAGTGTAGGGTGTAGAGTGTAGGGTATAGAGTGTAGGGTATAGAGTGTAGGGTATAGAGTGTAGGGTATAGAGTGTAGGGAATAGAGTGTAGAGTGTAAGGTATAGAGTGTAGAGTGTAGGGTATAGAGTGTAGGGTATAGACTGTAGGGTATAGAGTGTAGGGTATAGAGTGTAGGGTATAGATTGTAGAGTGTAGGCTATAGAGTGTAGGGTATAGAGTGTAGAATGTAGGGTATAGAGTGTAGGGTATAGAGTGTAGGGTATAGAGTGTAGGGTATAGAGTGTAGAGTGTAGGGTATAGTGTGTACGGTTTAGAGTGCAGGGTGTAGAGTGTAGGGTATAGAGTGTAGGTTATAGAGTGTAGAGTGTAGGGTATAGAGTGTATGCTATAGAGTGTATGGTGTAGTGTGTATGGTATAGAGTGTAGGGTATAGAGTGTAGGGTGTATGGTATAGAGTGTAGGGTATAGAGTGTAGGGTATAGAGTGTATGCTATAGAGTGTAGGGTATAGAGTGTAGAGTGTAGGGTATAGAGTTTAGAGTGTAGGGTATAGAGTGTAGGGTATAGAGTGTAAGTTATAGAGTGTAGGGTGTAGAGTGTAGGGTATAGAGTGTAGGGTATAGAGTGTAGGGTATAGAGTGTACGGTATAGAATGTAGGGTATGGAGTGTATGGTATAGAGTGTAGGGTATAGAGTGTAGAGTGTAGGGTATAGAGTTTAGGGTATATAGTGTAGGGTATAGAGTGTAGGGTATAGAGTGTAGGGTATAGAGTGTAGGGTATAGAGTGTAGGGTATAGAGTTTAGAGTGTAGGGTATAGAGTGTAAGGTATAGAGTGTAGGGTGTAGAGTGTAGGGTATAGAGTGTAGGGTATAGAGTGTAGGGTATAGAGTGTACGGTATAGAGTGTAGGGTATATAGTGTATGGTATAGAGTGTAGGGTATAGAGTGTAGAGTGTAGGGTATAGAGTGTAGGCTATAGAGTGTAGGGTATAGAGTGTAGAGTGTAGGGTATAGAGTTTAGAGTGTAGGGTATAGAGTGTAGGGTATAGAGTGTAAGGTATAGAGTGTAGGGTGTAGAGTGTAGGGTATAGAGTGTAGGGTATAGAGTGTAGGGTATAGAGTGTACGGTATAGAGTGTAGGGTATAGAGTGTATGGTATAGAGTGTAGGGTATAGAGTGTAGGGTATAGAGTGTAGGGTATAGAGTGTAGGGTATAGAGTGTAGAGTGTAGGGTATAGAGTGTAGGGTATAGAGTGTAGGTTATAGATTGTAGGGTATAGAGTGTAGGGTAGAGAGTGTAGAGTGTAGGGTACAGAGTGTAGAGTGTAGGGATTAGAGTGTAGGGTATAGAGTGTAGGGTGTAGAGTGTAGGGTATAGAGTGTAGAGTGTAGGGCATAGAGTGTAGGGCATAGAGTGTAGGGTATAGAGTGTAGAGTGTAGGGTATAGAGTTTAGAGTGTAGGGTATAGAGTGTAGGGTATAGAGTGTAAGGTATAGAGTGTAGGGTGTAGAGTGTAGGGTATAGAGTGTAGGGTATAGAGTGTAGGGTATAGAGTGTATGGTATAGAGTGTAGGGTATAGAGTGTATGGTATAGAGTGTAGGGTATAGAGTGTAGGGTATAGAGTGTAGGGTATAGAGTGTAGGGTATAGAGTGTAGAGTGTAGGGTATAGAGTGTAGGGTATAGAGTGTAGGTTATAGATTGTAGGGTATAGAGTGTAGGGTAGAGAGTGTAGAGTGTAGGGTATAGAGTGTAGGGTATAGAGTGTAGAGTGTAGGGATTAGAGTGTAGGGTATAGAGTGTAGATTGTAGGGTATAGAGTGTATGGTATAGAGTGTAGGATATAGAATGTAGGGTATAGAGTGTAGGGTATAGAGTGTAGGGTATATAGTGTAGAGTGTAGGGTATAGAGTGTAGGGTGTAGAGTGTAGGGTATAGAGTGTAGAGTGTAGGGATTAGAGTGTAGGGTATAGAGTGTAGGGTGTAGAGTGTAGGGTATAGAGTGTAGAGTGTAGGATATAGAGTCTATGGTATAGAGTGTAGGGTATAGAGTGTAGGGTGTAGAGTGTAGGGTATAGAGTGTAGGGCATAGAGTGTAGGGTATAGAGTGTAGGTATAGAGTGTAGAGTGTAGGGTATAGAGTGTATGGTATAGAGTGTAGGGTATAGAGTGTAGGGTATAGAGTGTAGGGTATAGAGTGTAAGGTATAGAGTGTAGGGTGTAGAGTGTAGGGTATAGAGTGTAGGGTATAGAGTGTAGGGTATAGAGTGTATGGTATAGAGTGTAGGGTATAGAGTGTATGGTATAGAGTGTAGGGTATAGAGTGTAGGGTATAGAGTGTAGGGTATAGAGTGTAGGGTATAGAGTGTAGAGTGTAGGGTATAGAGTGTAGGGTATAGAGTGTAGGTTATAGATTGTAGGGTATAGAGTGTAGGGTAGAGAGTGTAGAGTGTAGGGTATAGAGTGTAGGGTATAGAGTGTAGAGTGTAGGGATTAGAGTGTAGGGTATAGAGTGTAGGGTGTAGAGTGTAGGGTATAGAGTGTAGAGTGTAGGGTATAGAGTGTAGGGCATAGAGTGTAGGGTATAGAGTGTAGGGTATAGAGTGTAGATTGTAGGGTATAGAGTGTATGGTATAGAGTGTAGGGTATAGAATGTAGGGTATAGAGTGTAGGGTATAGAGTGTAGGGTATATAGTGTAGAGTGTAGGGTATAGAGTGTAGGGTGTAGAGTGTAGGGTATAGAGTGTAGAGTGTAGGGATTAGAGTGTAGGGTATAGAGTGTAGGGTGTAGAGTGTAGGGTATAGAGTGTAGAGTGTAGGATATAGAGTCTATGGTATAGAGTGTAGGGTATAGAGTGTAGGGTGTAGAGTGTAGGGTATAGAGTGTAGGGCATAGAGTGTAGGGTATAGAGTGTAGGTATAGAGTGTAGAGTGTAGGGTATAGAGTGTATGGTATAGAGTGTAGGGTATAGAGTGTAGGGTATAGAGTGTAGGGTATAGAGTGTAGGGCAAAGAGTGTAGGGTATAGATTGTAGGGTATAGAGTGTAGAGTGTAGGGTATAGAGTGTAGGGTATAGAGTGTAGGGTGTAGAGTGTAGAGTGTAGGGTATAGAGTGTAGGGTATAGAGTGTAGGGTGTAGAGTGTAGGGTATAGAGTGTAGGGTATAGAGTGTAGGGTATAGAGTGTAGGGTATAGAGTGTATGGTATAGAGTGTAGGGTATAGAGTGTAGGGTATAGAGTGTAGGGTAGAGAGTGTAGAGTGTAGGGTATAGAGTGTAGGGTATAGAGTGAAGGGTATAGAGTGTAGAGTGTAGGGATTAGAGTGTAGGGTATAGAGTGTAGGGTGTAGAGTGTAGGGTATAGAGTGTAGAGTGTAGGGTATAGAGTGTATGGTATAGAGTGTAGGGTATAGAGTGTAGGGTGTAGAGTGTAGGTTATAGAGTGTAAGGTATAGAGTGTAGGGTATTGAGTGTAGGGTATAGAGTGTAGGGAATAGAGTGTAGAGTGTAAGGTATAGAGTGTAGAGTGTAGGGTATAGAGTGTAGGGTATAGAGTGTAGAGTGTTGGGATTAAAGTGTAGGGTATAGAGTGTAGGGTGTAGAGTGTAGGGTATGGAGTGTAGAGTGTAGTGTATAGAGTATATGGTATAGAGTGTAGGGTGTAGAGTGTAGGGTATAGAGTGTAGGGTATAGATTGTAGGGAATAGAGTGTAGAGTGTAAGGTATAGAGTGTAGAGTGTAGGGTATAGAGTGTAGGGTATAGACTGTAGGGTATAGAGTGTAGGGTATAGAGTGTAGGGTATAGAGTGTAGGGTATAGATTGTAGAGTGTACGCTATAGAGTGTAGGGTATAGAGTTTAGAGTGTAGGGTATAGAGTGTAGGGTATAGAGTGTAGGGTATAGAGTGTAGAGTGTAGGGTATAGTGTGTAGGGTATAGAGTGCAGGGTGTAGAGTGTAGGGTATAGAGTGTAGGGTATAGAGTGTAGAGTGTAGGGTATAGAGTGTATGGTATAGAGTGTAGGGTATAGAGTGTAGGGTGTAGAGTGTAGGGTATAGAGTGTAGGGTATAGAGTGTAGGGTATAGAGTGTAGGGTATAGAGTGTAGGGAATAGAGTGTAGAGTGTAAGGTATAGAGTGTAGAGTGTAGGGTATAGAGTGTAGGGTATAGAGTGTAGAGTGTAGGGATTAGAGTGTAGGGTATAGAGTGTAGGGTGTAGAGTGTAGGGTATAGAGTGTAGAGTGTAGGGTATAGAGTGTATGGTATAGAGTGTAGGGTATAGAGTGTAGGGTATAGAGTGTACGGTAGAGAGTGTAGGGTATAGAGTGTATGGTATAGAGTGTAGGGTATAGAGTGTAGGGTATAGAGTGTAGGGTATAGAGTGTAGGGAATAGAGTGTAGAATGTAAGGTATAGAGTGTAGAGTGTAGGGTATAGAGTGTAGGGTATAGACTGTAGGGTATAGAGTGTAGGGTATAGAGTGTAGGGTATAGATTGTAGAGTGTAGGCTATAGAGTGTAGGGTATAGAGTGTAGAGTGTAGGGTATAGAGTGTAGGGTATAGAGTGTAGGGTATAGAGTGTAGGGTATAGAGTGTAGAGTGTAGGGTATAGTGTGTAGGGTATAGAGTGCAGGGTGTAGAGTGTAGGGTATAGAGTGTAGGGTATAGAGTGTAGAGTGTAGGGTATAGAGTGTATGCTATAGAGTGTATGGTGTAGAGTGTATGGTATAGAGTGTAGGGTATAGAGTGTAGAGTGTATGGTATAGAGTGTATGGTATAGAGTGTAGGGTATAGAGTGTATGTTATAGAGTGTAGGGTATAGAGTGTAGGGTAGAGAGTGTAGAGTCTAGGGTATAGAGTGTAGGGTATAGAGTGTAGGGTATAGAGTGTAGAGTGTAGGGATTACAGTGTAGGGCATAGAGTGTAGGGTGTAGAGTGTAGGGTATAGAGTGTAGAGTGTAGGGTATAGAGTGTATGGTATAGAGTGTAGGGTATAGAGTGTAGGGTGTAGAGTGTAGGGTATAGAGTGTAGGGTATAGAGTGTAGGGTATAAAGTGTAGGGTATAGAGTGTAGGGAATAGAGTGTAGAGTGTAAAGTATAGAGTGTAGAGTGTAGGGTATAGAGTGTAGGGTATAGAGTGTAGAGTGTAGGGATTAGAGTGTAGGGTATAGAGTGTAGGGTGTAGAGTGTAGGGTATAGAGTGTAGAGTGTAGGGTATAGAGTGTATGGTATAGAGTGTAGGGTATAGAGTGTAGGGTGTAGAGTGTAGGGTATAGAGTGTAGGGTATAGAGTGTAGGGTATAGAGTGTAGGGTATAGAGTGTAGGGAATAGAGTGTAGAGTGTAAGGTATAGAGTGTAGAGTGTAGGGTATAGAGTGTAGGGTATAGACTGTAGGGTATAGAGTGTAGGGTATAGAGTGTAGGGTATAGATTGTAGAGTGTAGGCTATAGAGTGTAGGGTATAGAGTGTAGAGTGTAGGGTATAGAGTGTAGGGTATAGAGTGTAGGGTATAGAGTGTAGGGTATAGAGTGTAGAGTGTAGGGTATAGTGTGTACGGTATAGAGTGCAGGGTGTAGAGTGTAGGGTATAGAGTGTAGGTTATAGAGTGTAGAGTGTAGGGTATATAGTGTATGCTATAGAGTGTATGGTGTAGTGTGTATGGTATAGAGTGTAGGGTATAGAGTGTAGGGTGTATGGTATAGAGTGTAGGGTATAGAGTGTAGGGTATAGAGTGTATGCTATAGAGTGTAGGGTATAGAGTGTAGAGTGTAGGGTATAGAGTTTAGAGTGTAGGGTATAGAGTGTAGGGTATAGAGTGTAAGTTATAGAGTGTAGGGTGTAGAGTGTAGGGTATAGAGTGTAGGGTATAGAGTGTAGGGTATAGAGTGTACGGTATAGAGTGTAGGGTATGGAGTGTATGGTATAGAGTGTAGGGTATAGAGTGTAGAGTGTAGGGTATAGAGTTTAGGGTATATAGTGTAGGGTATAGAGTGTAGGGTATAGAGTGTAGGGTATAGAGTGTAGGGTATAGAGTGTAGAGTGTAGGGTATAGAGTTTAGAGTGTAGGGTATAGAGTGTAAGGTATAGAGTGTAGGGTGTAGAGTGTAGGGTATAGAGTGTAGGGTATAGAGTGTAGGGTATAGAGTGTACGGTATAGAGTGTAGGGTATATAGTGTATGGTATAGAGTGTAGGGTATAGAGTGTAGAGTGTAGGGTATAGAGTGTAGGCTATAGAGTGTAGGGTATAGAGTGTAGAGTGTAGGGTATAGAGTTTAGAGTGTAGGGTATAGAGTGTAGGGTATAGAGTGTAAGGTATAGAGTGTAGGGTGTAGAGTGTAGGGTATAGAGTGTAGGGTATAGAGTGTAGGGTATAGAGTGTACGGTATAGAGTGTAGGGTATAGAGTGTATGGTATAGAGTGTAGGGTATAGAGTGTAGGGTATAGAGTGTAGGGTATAGAGTGTAGGGTATAGAGTGTAGAGTGTAGGGTATAGAGTGTAGGGTATAGAGTGTAGGTTATAGATTGTAGGGTATAGAGTGTAGGGTAGAGAGTGTAGAGTGTAGGGTACAGAGTGTAGAGTGTAGGGATTAGAGTGTAGGGCATAGAGTGTAGGGTATAGAGTGTAGAGTGTAGGGTATAGAGTTTAGAGTGTAGGGTTTAGAGTGTAGGGTATAGAGTGTAAGGTATAGAGTGTAGGGTGTAGAGTGTAGGGTATAGAGTGTAGGGTATAGAGTGTAGGGTATAGAGTGTATGGTATAGAGTGTAGGGTATAGAGTGTATGGTATAGAGTGTAGGGTATAGAGTGTAGGGTATAGAGTGTAGGGTGTAGAGTGTAGGGTATAGAGTGTAGAGTGTAGGGTATAGAGTGTAGGGCATAGAGTGTAGGGTATAGAGTGTAGAGTGTAGGGTATAGAGTTTAGAGTGTAGGGTTTAGAGTGTAGGGTATAGAGTGTAAGGTATAGAGTGTAGGGTGTAGAGTGTAGGGTATAGAGTGTAGGGTATAGAGTGTAGGGTATAGAGTGTATGGTATAGAGTGTAGGGTATAGAGTGTATGGTATAGAGTGTAGGGTATAGAGTGTAGGGTATAGAGTGTAGGGTATAGAGTGTAGAGTGTAGGGTATAGAGTGTAGGGTATAGAGTGTAGGTTATAGATTGTAGGGTATAGAGTGTAGGGTAGAGAGTGTAGAGTGTAGGGTATAGAGTGTAGGGTATAGAGTGTAGGGTATAGAGTGTAGGGTATAGAGTGTAGGGTATAGAGTGTAGGTTATAGATTGTAGGGTATAGAGTGTAGGGTAGAGAGTGTAGAGTGTAGGGTACAGAGTGTAGAGTGTAGGGATTAGAGTGTAGGGTATAGAGTGTAGGGTGTAGAGTGTAGGGTATAGAGTGTAGAGTGTAGGGTATAGAGTGTAGGGCATAGAGTGTAGGGTATAGAGTGTAGAGTGTAGGGTATAGAGTTTAGAGTGTAGGGTTTAGAGTGTAGGGTATAGAGTGTAAGGTATAGAGTGTAGGGTGTAGAGTGTAGGGTATAGAGTGTAGGGTATAGAGTGTAGGGTATAGAGTGTATGGTATAGAGTGTAGGGTATAGAGTGTATGGTATAGAGTGTAGGGTATAGAGTGTAGGGTATAGAGTGTAGGGTATAGAGTGTAGAGTGTAGGGTATAGAGTGTAGGGTATAGAGTGTAGGTTATAGATTGTAGGGTATAGAGTGTAGGGTAGAGAGTGTAGAGTGTAGGGTATAGAGTGTAGGGTATAGAGTGTAGAGTGTAGGGATTAGAGTGTAGGGTATAGAGTGTAGGGTGTAGAGTGTAGGGTATAGAGTGTAGAGTGTAGGGTATAGAGTGTAGGGCATAGAGTGTAGGGTATAGAGTGTAGGGTATAGAGTGTAGATTGTAGGGTATAGAGTGTATGGTATAGAGTGTAGGGTATAGAATGTAGGGTATAGAGTGTAGGGTATAGAGTGTAGGGTATATAGTGTAGAGTGTAGGGTATAGAGTGTAGGGTGTAGAGTGTAGGGTATAGAGTGTAGAGTGTAGGGATTAGAGTGTAGGGTATAGAGTGTAGGGTGTAGAGTGTAGGGTATAGAGTGTAGAGTGTAGGATATAGAGTCTATGGTATAGAGTGTAGGGTATAGAGTGTAGGGTGTAGAGTGTAGGGTATAGAGTGTAGGGCATAGAGTGTAGGGTATAGAGTGTAGGTATAGAGTGTAGAGTGTAGGGTATAGAGTGTATGGTATAGAGTGTAGGGTATAGAGTGTAGGGTATAGAGTGTAGGGTATAGAGTGTAGGGCAAAGAGTGTAGGGTATAGATTGTAGGGTATAGAGTGTAGAGTGTAGGGTATAGAGTGTAGGGTATAGATTGTAGGGTATATAGTGTAGAGTGTAGGGTATAGAGTGTAGGGTATAGAGTGTAGGGTATAGAGTGTAGAGTGTAGGGTATAGAGTGTAGAGTGTAGGCTATAGAGTGTAGGGTATAGAATGTAGAGTGTAGGGTATAGAGTGTAGAGTGTAGGGTGTAGAGTGTATGGTATAGAGTGTAGGGTATAGAGTGTAGGGTGTAGAGTGTAAGGTATAGAGTGTAGGGTATAGAGTGTAGGGTATAGAGTGTAGGGTATAGAGTGTAGGGTATAGAGTGTAGAGTGTAGGGTATAGAGTGTAGGGTATAGAGTGTAGAGTGTAGGGCATAGAGTGTAGGGTATAGAGTGTAGGGTACAGAGTGTAGGGCAAAGAGTGTAGGGTATAGAGTGTAGGGTATAGAGTGTAGAGTGTAGGGTATAGAGTGTAGGGTATAGAGTGTAGGGTATAGAGTGTATAGTGTAGGGTATAGAGTGTAGGGTATAGAGTGTAGGGTATAGAGTGTAGGGCAAAGAGTGTAGGGTATAGAGTGTAAGGTATAGAGTGTAGAGTGTAGGGTATAGAGTGTAGAGTATAGAGAGTAGAGTGTAGGGATTAGAGTGTAGGGTATAGAGTGTAGGGTGTAGAGTGTAGGGTATAGAGTGTAGAGTGTAGGGTATAGAGTGTATGGTATAGAGTGTAGGGTATAGAGTGTAGGGTGTAGAGTGTAGGGTATAGAGTGTAGGGTATAGAGTGTAGGGTATAGAGTGTAGGGAATAGAGTGTAGAGTGTAAGGTATAGAGTGTAGAGTGTAGGGTATAGAGTGTAGGGTATAGACTGTAGGGTATAGAGTGTAGGGTATAGAGTGTAGGGTATAGATTGTAGAGTGTATGCTATAGAGTGTAGGGTGTAGAGTGTAGAGTGTAGGGTATAGAGTGTAGGGCATAGAGTGTAGGGTATAGAGTGTAGGGTATAGAGTGTAGAGTGTAGGGTATAGTGAGTAGGGTATAGAGTGCAGGGTGTAGAGTGTAGGGTATAGAGTGTAGGGTATAGAGTGTAGAGTGTAGGGTATAGAGTGTATGCTATAGAGTGTATGGTGTAGAGTGTATGGTATAGAGTGTAGGGTATAGAGTGTAGAGTGTATGGTATAGAGTGTAGGGTATAGAGTGTAGGGTATAGAGTGTATGTTATAGAGTGTAGGGTATAGAGTGTAGGGTAGAGAGTGTAGAGTGTAGGGTATAGAGTGTAGGGTATAGAGTGTAGGGTATAGAGTGTAGAGTGTTGGGATTAGAGTGTAGGGTATAGAGTGTAGGATGTAGAGTGTAGGGTATAGAGTGTAGAGTGTAGGGTATAGAGTGTATGGTATAGAGTGTAGGGTATAGAGTGTAGGGTGTAGAGTGTAGGGTATAGCGTGTAGGGTATAGAGTGTAGGGTATAGAGTGTAGTGTATAGAGTGTAGGGTGTAGAGTGTAGGGTATAGAGTGTAGGGTATAGAGTGTAGGGTATAGAGTGTATGGTATAGAGTGTAGAGTGTAGGATATAGAGTGTAGGGTATAGAGTGTAGAGTGTAGGGTATAGAGTGTAGGGTATAGAGTGTAGGGTATAGAGTGTAGAGTGTAGGGATTAGAGTGTAGGGTATAGAGTGTAGGGTATAGAGTGTAGAGTGTAGGGTATAGAGTGTAGGGTATAGAGTGTAGAGTGTAGGGTATAGAGTTTAGGGTATAGAGTGTAGGGTATAGAGTGTAGGGTATAGAGTGTAGGGTATAGAGTGTAGGGTATAGAGTGTAGGGTATAGAGTGTAGAGTGTAGGGTATAGAGTGTAGAGTATAGAGAGTAGAGTGTAGGGATTAGAGTGTAGGGTATAGAGTGTAGGGTGTAGAGTGTAGGGTATAGAGTGTAGAGTGTAGGGTATAGAGTGTATGGTATAGAGTGTAGGGTATAGAGTGTAGGGTGTAGAGTGTAGGGTATAGAGTGTAGGGTATAGAGTGTAGGGTATAGAGTGTAGGGAATAGAGTGTAGAGTGTAAGGTATAGAGTGTAGAGTGTAGGGCATAGAGTGTAGAGTGTAGGGTATAGAGTGTAGGGTATAGAGTGTAGGGTATAGAGTGTAGGGTATAGAGTGTAGAGTGTAGGGTATAGAGTGTAGAGTGTAGGGTATAGAGTGTAGAGTGTAGGGTATAGAGTGTAGGGTATAGAGTGTAGGGTATAGAGTGTAGGGTATAGAGTGTAGAGTGTAGGGTATAGAGTGTAGAGTGTAGGGTATAGAGTGTAGGGTATAGAGTGCAGGGTATAGAGTGTAGGGTAGAGAGTGTAGAGTGTAGGGTATAGAGTGTAGGGTATAGAGTGTAGGGTGTAGAGTGTAGGGTATAGAGTGTAGAGTGTATGGTATAGAGTGTAGGGTATAGAGTGTAGGGTGTAGAGTGTAGGGTATAGAGTGTAGGGTATAGAGTGTAGGGTATAGAGTGTAGGGAATAGAGTGTAGAGTGTAAGGTATAGAGTGTAGAGTGTAGGGTATAGAGTGTAGAGTATAGAGAGTAGAGTGTAGGGATTAGAGTGTAGGGTATAGAGTGTAGGGTGTAGAGTGTAGGGTATAGAGTGTAGGGTGTAGGGTATAGAGTGTATGGTATAGAGTGTAGGGTATAGAGTGTAGGGTGTAGAGTGTAGGGTATAGAGTGTAGGGTATAGAGTGTAGGGTATAGAGTGTAGGGTATAGAGTGTAGGGAATAGAGTGTAGAGTGTAAGGTATAGAGTGTAGAGTGTAGGGTATAGAGTGTAGGGTATAGACTGTAGGGTATAGAGTGTAGGGTATAGAGTGTAGGGTATAGATTGTAGAGTGTAGGCTATAGAGTGTAGGGTGTAGAGTGTAGAGTGTAGGGTATAGAGTGTAGGGCATAGAGTGTAGGGTATAGAGTGTAGGGTATAGAGTGTAGAGTGTAGGGTATAGTGTGTAGGGTATAGAGTGCAGGGTGTAGAGTGTAGGGTATAGAGTGTAGGGTATAGAGTGTAGAGTGTAGGGTATAGAGTGTATGCTATAGAGTGTATGGTGTAGAGTGTATGGTATAGAGTGTAGGGTATAGAGTGTAGGGTATAGAGTGTATGTTATAGAGTGTAGGGTATAGAGTGTAGGGTAGAGAGTGTAGAGTGTAGGGTATAGAGTGTAGGGTATAGAGTGTAGGGTATAGAGTGTAGAGTGTTGGGATTAGAGTGTAGGGTATAGAGTGTAGGATGTAGAGTGTAGGGTATAGAGTGTAGAGTGTAGGGTATAGAGTGTAGAGTGTATGGTATAGAGTGTAGGGTATAGAGTGTAGGGTATAGAGTGTACGTTATAGAGTGTAGGGTATAGAGTGTAGGGTAGAGAGTGTAGAGTGTAGGGTATAGAGTGTAGGGTATAGAGTGTAGGGTATAGAGTGTAGAGTGTAGGGTATAGAGTGTATGCTATAGAGTGTATGGTGTAGAGTGTAGGGTGTAGAGTGTAGTGTATAGAGTGTAGAGTGTAGGGTATAGAGTGTATGGTATAGATTGTAGGGTATAGAGTGTGGGGTGTAGAGTGTAGGGTATAGAGTGTAGGGTATAGAGTGTAGGGAATAGAGTGTAGAGTGTAAGGTATAGAGTGTAGAGTGTAGGGCATAGAGTGTAGAGTGTAGGGTATAGAGTGTAGGGTATAGAGTGTAGGGTATAGAGTGTAGGGTATAGAGTGTAGGGTATAGAGTGTAGAGTGTAGGGTATAGAGTGTAGAGTGTAGGGCATAGAGTGTAGAGTGTAGGGTATAGAGTGTAGGGTATAGAGTGTAGGGTATAGAGTGTAGGGTATAGAGTGTAGAGTGTAGGGTATAGAGTGTAGAGTGTAGGGTATAGAGTGTAGGGTATATAGAGTTTTGGTAGAGAGTGTAGGGTAGAGAGTGTAGAGTGTAGGGTATAGAGTGTAGGGTATAGAGTGTAGGGTATAGAGTGTAGAGTGTAGGGATTAGAGTGTAGTGTATAGAGTGTAGGGTGTAGAGTGTAGGGTATAGAGTGTAGAGTGTAGGGTATAGAGTGTATGGTATAGAGTGTAGGGTATAGAGTGTGGGGTGTAGAGTGTAGGGTATAGAGTGTAGGGTATAGAGTGTAGGGTATAGAGTGTAGGGAATAGAGTGTAGAGTGTAAGGTATAGAGTGTAGAGTGTAGGGCATAGAGTGTAGAGTGTAGGGTATAGAGTGTAGGGTATAGAGTGTAGGGTATAGAGTGTAGGGTATAGAGTGTAGAGTGTAGGGTATAGAGTGTAGAGTGTAGGGTATAGAGTGTAGAGTGTAGGGCATAGAGTGTAGAGTGTAGGGTATAGAGTGTAGGGTATAGAGTGTAGGGTATAGAGTGTAGGGTATAGAGTGTAGAGTGTAGGGTATAGAGTGTAGAGTGTAGGGTATAGAGTGTAGGGTATAGAGTGTAGGGTAGAGAGTGTAGGGTAGAGAGTGTAGAGTATAGGGTATAGAGTGTAGGGTATAGAGTGTAGGGTATAGAGTGTAGAGTGTAGGGATTAGAGTGTAGTGTATAGAGTGTAGGGTGTAGAGTGTAGGGTATAGAGTGTAGAGTGTAGGGTATAGAGTGTATGGTATAGAGTGTAGGGTATAGAGTGTGGGGTGTAGAGTGTAGGGTATAGAGTGTAGGGTATAGAGTGTAGGGTATAGAGTGTAGGGAATAGAGTGTAAAGTGTAAGGTATAGAGTGTAGAGTGTAGGGCATAGAGTGTAGAGTGTAGGGTATAGAGTGTAGGGTATAGAGTGTAGGGTATAGAGTGTAGGGTATAGAGTGTAGAGTGTAGGGTATAGAGTGTAGAGTGTAGGGTATAGAGTGTAGAGTGTAGGGTATAGAGTGTAGGGTATAGAGTGTAGGGTATAGAGTGTAGGGTATAGAGTGTAGAGTGTAGGGTATAGAGTGTAGAGTGTAGGGTATAGAGTGTAGGGTATAGAGTGCAGGGTATAGAGTGTAGGGTAGAGAGTGTAGAGTGTAGGGTATAGAGTGTAGGGTATAGAGTGTAGGGTGTAGAGTGTAGGGTATAGAGTGTAGAGTGTAGGGTATAGAGTGTATGGTATAGAGTGTAGGGTATAGAGTGTAGGGTGTAGAGTGTAGGGTATAGAGTGTAGGGTATAGAGTGTAGGGTATAGAGTGTAGGGAATAGAGTGTAGAGTGTAAGGTATAGAGTGTAGAGTGTAGGGTATAGAGTGTAGAGTATAGAGAGTAGAGTGTAGGGATTAGAGTGTAGGGTATAGAGTGTAGGGTGTAGAGTGTAGGGTATAGAGTGTAGAGTGTAGGGTATAGAGTGTATGGTATAGAGTGTAGGGTATAGAGTGTAGGGTGTAGAGTGTAGGGTATAGAGTGTAGGGTATAGAGTGTAGGGTATAGAGTGTAGGGAATAGAGTGTAGAGTGTAAGGTATAGAGTGTAGAGTGTAGGGTATAGAGTGTAGGGTATAGACTGTAGGGTATAGAGTGTAGGGTATAGAGTGTAGGGTATAGAGTGTAGAGTGTAGGGTATAGAGTGTATGGTATAGAGTGTAGGGTATAGAGTGTAGGGTGTAGAGTGTAGGGTATAGAGTGTAGGGTATAGAGTGTAGGGTATAGAGTGTAGGGAATAGAGTGTAGAGTGTAAGGTATAGAGTGTAGAGTGTAGGGTATAGAGTGTAGAGTATAGAGAGTAGAGTGTAGGGATTAGAGTGTAGGGTATAGAGTGTAGGGTGTAGAGTGTAGGGTATAGAGTGTAGAGTGTAGGGTATAGAGTGTATGGTATAGAGTGTAGGGTATAGAGTGTAGGGTGTAGAGTGTAGGGTATAGAGTGTAGGGTATAGAGTGTAGGGTATAGAGTGTAGGGAATAGAGTGTAGAGTGTAAGGTATAGAGTGTAGAGTGTAGGGTATAGAGTGTAGGGTATAGACTGTAGGGTATAGAGTGTAGGGTATAGAGTGTAGGGTATAGATTGTAGAGTGTATGCTATAGAGTGTAGGGTGTAGAGTGTAGAGTGTAGGGTATAGAGTGTAGGGCATAGAGTGTAGGGTATAGAGTGTAGGGTATAGAGTGTAGAGTGTAGGGTATAGTGAGTAGGGTATAGAGTGCAGGGTGTAGAGTGTAGGGTATAGAGTGTAGGGTATAGAGTGTAGAGTGTAGGGTATAGAGTGTATGCTATAGAGTGTATGGTGTAGAGTGTATGGTATAGAGTGTAGGGTATAGAGTGTAGAGTGTATGGTATAGAGTGTAGGGTATAGAGTGTAGGGTATAGAGTGTATGTTATAGAGTGTAGGGTATAGAGTGTAGGGTAGAGAGTGTAGAGTGTAGGGTATAGAGTGTAGGGTATAGAGTGTAGGGTATAGAGTGTAGAGTGTTGGGATTAGAGTGTAGGGTATAGAGTGTAGGATGTAGAGTGTAGGGTATAGAGTGTAGAGTGTAGGGTATAGAGTGTATGGTATAGAGTGTAGGGTATAGAGTGTAGGGTGTAGAGTGTAGGGTATAGCGTGTAGGGTATAGAGTGTAGGGTATAGAGTGTAGTGTATAGAGTGTAGGGTGTAGAGTGTAGGGTATAGAGTGTAGGGTATAGAGTGTAGGGTATAGAGTGTATGGTATAGAGTGTAGAGTGTAGGATATAGAGTGTAGGGTATAGAGTGTAGAGTGTAGGGTATAGAGTGTAGGGTATAGAGTGTAGGGTATAGAGTGTAGAGTGTAGGGATTAGAGTGTAGGGTATAGAGTGTAGGGTATAGAGTGTAGAGTGTAGGGTATAGAGTGTAGGGTATAGAGTGTAGAGTGTAGGGTATAGAGTTTAGGGTATAGAGTGTAGGGTATAGAGTGTAGGGTATAGAGTGTAGGGTATAGAGTGTAGGGTATAGAGTGTAGGGTATAGAGTGTAGAGTGTAGGGTATAGAGTGTAGAGTATAGAGAGTAGAGTGTAGGGATTAGAGTGTAGGGTATAGAGTGTAGGGTGTAGAGTGTAGGGTATAGAGTGTAGAGTGTAGGGTATAGAGTGTATGGTATAGAGTGTAGGGTATAGAGTGTAGGGTGTAGAGTGTAGGGTATAGAGTGTAGGGTATAGAGTGTAGGGTATAGAGTGTAGGGTATAGAGTGTAGGGAATAGAGTGTAGAGTGTAAGGTATAGAGTGTAGAGTGTAGGGTATAGAGTGTAGGGTATAGACTGTAGGGTATAGAGTGTAGGGTATAGAGTGTAGGGTATAGATTGTAGAGTGTAGGCTATAGAGTGTAGGGTATAGAGTGTAGAGTGTAGGGTATAGAGTGTAGGGCATAGAGTGTAGGGTATAGAGTGTAGGGTATAGAGTGTAGAGTGTAGGGTATAGTGTGTAGGGTATAGAGTGCAGGATGTAGAGTGTAGGGTATAGAGTGTAGGGTATAGAGTGTAGAGTGTAGGGTATAGAGTGTATGCTATAGAGTGTATGGTGTAGAGTGTATGGTATAGAGTGTAGGGTATAGAGTGTAGAGTGTATGGTATAGAGTGTAGGGTATAGAGTGTAGGGTATAGAGTGTATGTTATAGAGTGTAGGGTATAGAGTGTAGGGCATAGAGTGTAGGGTATAGAGTGTAGGGTATAGAGTGTAGAGTGTAGGGTATAGTGTGTAGGGTATAGAGTGCAGGGTGTAGAGTGTAGGGTATAGAGTGTAGGGTATAGAGTGTAGAGTGTAGGGTATAGAGTGTATGCTATAGAGTGTATGGTGTAGAGTGTATGGTATAGAGTGTAGGGTATAGAGTGTAGAGTGTATGGTATAGAGTGTAGGGTATAGAGTGTAGGGTATAGAGTGTATGTTATAGAGTGTAGGGTATAGAGTGTAGGGTAGAGAGTGTAGAGTGTAGGGTATAGAGTGTAGGGTATAGAGTGTAGGGTATAGAGTGTAGAGTGTTGGGATTAGAGTGTAGGGTATAGAGTGTAGGATGTAGAGTGTAGGGTATAGAGTGTAGAGTGTAGGGTATAGAGTGTAGAGTGTATGGTATAGAGTGTAGGGTATAGAGTGTAGGGTATAGAGTGTACGTTATAGAGTGTAGGGTATAGAGTGTAGGGTAGAGAGTGTAGAGTGTAGGGTATAGAGTGTAGGGTATAGAGTGTAGGGTATAGAGTGTAGAGTGTAGGGTATAGAGTGTATGCTATAGAGTGTATGGTGTAGAGTGTAGGGTGTAGAGTGTAGTGTATAGAGTGTAGAGTGTAGGGTATAGAGTGTATGGTATAGATTGTAGGGTATAGAGTGTGGGGTGTAGAGTGTAGGGTATAGAGTGTAGGGTATAGAGTGTAGGGAATAGAGTGTAGAGTGTAAGGTATAGAGTGTAGAGTGTAGGGCATAGAGTGTAGAGTGTAGGGTATAGAGTGTAGGGTATAGAGTGTAGGGTATAGAGTGTAGGGTATAGAGTGTAGGGTATAGAGTGTAAAGTGTAGGGTATAGAGTGTAGGGCATAGAGTGTAGAGTGTAGGGTATAGAGTGTAGGGTATAGAGTGTAGGGTATAGAGTGTAGGGTATAGAGTGTAGAGTGTAGGGTATAGAGTGTAGAGTGTAGGGTATAGAGTGTAGGGTATAGAGTGTAGGGTAGAGAGTGTAGGGTAGAGAGTGTAGAGTGTAGGGTATAGAGTGTAGGGTATAGAGTGTAGGGTATAGAGTGTAGAGTGTAGGGATTAGAGTGTAGTGTATAGAGTGTAGGGTGTAGAGTGTAGGGTATAGAGTGTAGAGTGTAGGGTATAGAGTGTATGGTATAGAGTGTAGGGTATAGAGTGTGGGGTGTAGAGTGTAGGGTATAGAGTGTAGGGTATAGAGTGTAGGGTATAGAGTGTAGGGAATAGAGTGTAGAGTGTAAGGTATAGAGTGTAGAGTGTAGGGCATAGAGTGTAGAGTGTAGGGTATAGAGTGTAGGGTATAGAGTGTAGGGTATAGAGTGTAGGGTATAGAGTGTAGAGTGTAGGGTATAGAGTGTAGAGTGTAGGGTATAGAGTGTAGAGTGTAGAGTATAGAGTGTAGGTTATAGAGTGTAGGGTATAGAGTGTAGGGTATAGAGTGTAGAGTGTAGGGTATAGAGTGTAGAGTGTAGGGTATAGAGTGTAGGGTATAGAGTGCAGGGTATAGAGTGTAGGGTAGAGAGTGTAGAGTGTAGGGTATAGAGTGTAGGGTATAGAGTGTAGGGTGTAGAGTGTAGGGTATAGAGTGTAGAGTGTAGGGTATAGAGTGTATGGTATAGAGTGTAGGGTATAGAGTGTAGGGTGTAGAGTGTAGGGTATAGAGTGTAGGGTATAGAGTGTAGGGTATAGAGTGTAGGGAATAGAGTGTAGAGTGTAAGGTATAGAGTGTAGAGTGTAGGGTATAGAGTGTAGGGTATAGAGAGTAGAGTGTAGGGATTAGAGTGTAGGGTATAGAGTGTAGGGTGTAGAGTGTAGGGTATAGAGTGTAGAGTGTAGGGTATAGAGTGTATGGTATAGAGTGTAGGGTATAAAGTGTAGGGTGTAGAGTGTAGGGTATAGAGTGTAGGGTATAGAGTGTAGGGTATAGAGTGTAGGGTATAGAGTGTAGGGAATAGAGTGTAGAGTGTAAGGTATAGAGTGTAGAGTGTAGGGTATAGAGTGTAGGGTATAGACTGTAGGGTATAGAGTGTAGGGTATAGAGTGTAGGGTATAGATTGTAGAGTGTAGGCTATAGAGTGTAGGGTATAGAGTGTAGAGTGTAGGGTATAGAGTGTAGGGCATAGAGTGTAGGGTATAGAGTGTAGGGTATAGAGTGTAGAGTGTAGGGTATAGTGTGTAGGGTATAGAGTGCAGGGTGTAGAGTGTAGGGTATAGAGTGTAGGGTATAGAGTGTAGAGTGTAGGGTATAGAGTGTATGCTATAGAGTGTATGGTGTAGAGTGTATGGTATAGAGTGTAGGGTATAGAGTGTAGAGTGTATGGTATAGAGTGTAGGGTATAGAGTGTAGGGTATAGAGTGTATGTTATAGAGTGTAGGGTATAGAGTGTAGGGTAGAGAGTGTAGAGTGTAGGGTATAGAGTGTAGGGTATAGAGTGTAGGGTATAGAGTGTAGAGTGTTGGGATTAGAGTGTAGGGTATAGAGTGTAGGATGTAGAGTGTAGGGTATAGAGTGTAGAGTGTAGGGTATAGAGTGTAGAGTGTAGGGCATAGAGTGTAGAGTGTAGGGTATAGAGTGTAGGGTATATAGTGTAGGGTATAGAGTGTAGGGTATAGAGTGTAGAGTGTAGGGTATAGAGTGTAGAGTGTAGGGTATAGAGTGTAGGGTATAGAGTGTAGGGTAGAGAGTGTAGGGTAGAGAGTGTAGAGTGTAGGGTATAGAGTGTAGGGTATAGAGTGTAGGGTATAGAGTGTAGAGTGTAGGGATTAGAGTGTAGTGTATAGAGTGTAGGGTGTAGAGTGTAGGGTATAGAGTGTAGAGTGTAGGGTATAGAGTGTATGGTATAGAGTGTAGGGTATAGAGTGTGGGGTGTAGAGTGTAGGGTATAGAGTGTAGGGTATAGAGTGTAGGGTATAGAGTGTAGAGTGTAGGGTATAGAGTGTAGAGTGTAGGGTATAGAGTGTAGAGTGTAGGGTATAGAGTGTAGGGTATAGAGTGTAGGGTATAGAGTGTAGGGTATAGAGTGTAGAGTGTAGGGTATAGAGTGTAGGGTATAGAGTGTAGAGTGTAGGGTATAGAGTGTAGAGTGTAGGGTATAGAGTGTAGGGTATAGAGTGTAGAGTGTAGGGTATAGAGTGTAGAGTGTAGGGTATAGAGTGTAGGGTATAGAGTGTAGGGTAGAGAGTGTAGGGTAGAGAGTGTAGAGTGTAGGGTATAGAGTGTAGGGTATAGAGTGTAGGGTATAGAGTGTAGAGTGTAGGGATTAGAGTGTAGTGTATAGAGTGTAGGGTGTAGAGTGTAGGGTATAGAGTGTAGAGTGTAGGGTATAGAGTGTATGGTATAGAGTGTAGGGTATAGAGTGTGGGGTGTAGAGTGTAGGGTATAGAGTGTAGGGTATAGAGTGTAGGGTATAGAGTGTAGGGAATAGAGTGTAAAGTGTAAGGTATAGAGTGTAGAGTGTAGGGCATAGAGTGTAGAGTGTAGGGTATAGAGTGTAGGGTATAGAGTGTAGGGTATAGAGTGTAGGGTATAGAGTGTAGAGTGTAGGGTATAGAGTGTAGAGTGTAGGGTATAGAGTGTAGAGTGTAGGGTATAGAGTGTAGGGTATAGAGTGTAGGGTATAGAGTGTAGGGTATAGAGTGTAGAGTGTAGGGTATAGAGTGTAGAGTGTAGGGTATAGAGTGTAGGGTATAGAGTGCAGGGTATAGAGTGTAGGGTAGAGAGTGTAGAGTGTAGGGTATAGAGTGTAGGGTATAGAGTGTAGGGTGTAGAGTGTAGGGTATAGAGTGTAGAGTGTAGGGTATAGAGTGTATGGTATAGAGTGTAGGGTATAGAGTGTAGGGTGTAGAGTGTAGGGTATAGAGTGTAGGGTATAGAGTGTAGGGTATAGAGTGTAGGGAATAGAGTGTAGAGTGTAAGGTATAGAGTGTAGAGTGTAGGGTATAGAGTGTAGAGTATAGAGAGTAGAGTGTAGGGATTAGAGTGTAGGGTATAGAGTGTAGGGTGTAGAGTGTAGGGTATAGAGTGTAGAGTGTAGGGTATAGAGTGTATGGTATAGAGTGTAGGGTATAGAGTGTAGGGTGTAGAGTGTAGGGTATAGAGTGTAGGGTATAGAGTGTAGGGTATAGAGTGTAGGGAATAGAGTGTAGAGTGTAAGGTATAGAGTGTAGAGTGTAGGGTATAGAGTGTAGGGTATAGACTGTAGGGTATAGAGTGTAGGGTATAGAGTGTAGGGTATAGAGTGTAGAGTGTAGGGTATAGAGTGTATGGTATAGAGTGTAGGGTATAGAGTGTAGGGTGTAGAGTGTAGGGTATAGAGTGTAGGGTATAGAGTGTAGGGTATAGAGTGTAGGGAATAGAGTGTAGAGTGTAAGGTATAGAGTGTAGAGTGTAGGGTATAGAGTGTAGAGTATAGAGAGTAGAGTGTAGGGATTAGAGTGTAGGGTATAGAGTGTAGGGTGTAGAGTGTAGGGTATAGAGTGTAGAGTGTAGGGTATAGAGTGTATGGTATAGAGTGTAGGGTATAGAGTGTAGGGTGTAGAGTGTAGGGTATAGAGTGTAGGGTATAGAGTGTAGGGTATAGAGTGTAGGGAATAGAGTGTAGAGTGTAAGGTATAGAGTGTAGAGTGTAGGGTATAGAGTGTAGGGTATAGACTGTAGGGTATAGAGTGTAGGGTATAGAGTGTAGGGTATAGATTGTAGAGTGTATGCTATAGAGTGTAGGGTGTAGAGTGTAGAGTGTAGGGTATAGAGTGTAGGGCATAGAGTGTAGGGTATAGAGTGTAGGGTATAGAGTGTAGAGTGTAGGGTATAGTGAGTAGGGTATAGAGTGCAGGGTGTAGAGTGTAGGGTATAGAGTGTAGGGTATAGAGTGTAGAGTGTAGGGTATAGAGTGTATGCTATAGAGTGTATGGTGTAGAGTGTATGGTATAGAGTGTAGGGTATAGAGTGTAGAGTGTATGGTATAGAGTGTAGGGTATAGAGTGTAGGGTATAGAGTGTATGTTATAGAGTGTAGGGTATAGAGTGTAGGGTAGAGAGTGTAGAGTGTAGGGTATAGAGTGTAGGGTATAGAGTGTAGGGTATAGAGTGTAGAGTGTTGGGATTAGAGTGTAGGGTATAGAGTGTAGGATGTAGAGTGTAGGGTATAGAGTGTAGAGTGTAGGGTATAGAGTGTATGGTATAGAGTGTAGGGTATAGAGTGTAGGGTGTAGAGTGTAGGGTATAGCGTGTAGGGTATAGAGTGTAGGGTATAGGGTGTAGTGTATAGAGTGTAGGGTGTAGAGTGTAGGGTATAGAGTGTAGGGTATAGAGTGTAGGGTATAGAGTGTATGGTATAGAGTGTAGAGTGTAGGATATAGAGTGTAGGGTATAGAGTGTAGAGTGTAGGGTATAGAGTGTAGGGTATAGAGTGTAGGGTATAGAGTGTAGAGTGTAGGGATTAGAGTGTAGGGTATAGAGTGTAGGGTATAGAGTGTAGAGTGTAGGGTATAGAGTGTAGGGTATAGAGTGTAGAGTGTAGGGTATAGAGTTTAGGGTATAGAGTGTAGGGTATAGAGTGTAGGGTATAGAGTGTAGGGTATAGAGTGTAGGGTATAGAGTGTAGGGTATAGAGTGTAGAGTGTAGGGTATAGAGTGTAGAGTATAGAGAGTAGAGTGTAGGGATTAGAGTGTAGGGTATAGAGTGTAGGGTGTAGAGTGTAGGGTATAGAGTGTAGAGTGTAGGGTATAGAGTGTATGGTATAGAGTGTAGGGTATAGAGTGTAGGGTGTAGAGTGTAGGGTATAGAGTGTAGGGTATAGAGTGTAGGGTATAGAGTGTAGGGTATAGAGTGTAGGGAATAGAGTGTAGAGTGTAAGGTATAGAGTGTAGAGTGTAGGGTATAGAGTGTAGGGTATAGACTGTAGGGTATAGAGTGTAGGGTATAGAGTGTAGGGTATAGATTGTAGAGTGTAGGCTATAGAGTGTAGGGTATAGAGTGTAGAGTGTAGGGTATAGAGTGTAGGGCATAGAGTGTAGGGTATAGAGTGTAGGGTATAGAGTGTAGAGTGTAGGGTATAGTGTGTAGGGTATAGAGTGCAGGATGTAGAGTGTAGGGTATAGAGTGTAGGGTATAGAGTGTAGAGTGTAGGGTATAGAGTGTATGCTATAGAGTGTATGGTGTAGAGTGTATGGTATAGAGTGTAGGGTATAGAGTGTAGAGTGTATGGTATAGAGTGTAGGGTATAGAGTGTAGGGTATAGAGTGTATGTTATAGAGTGTAGGGTATAGAGTGTAGGGCATAGAGTGTAGGGTATAGAGTGTAGGGTATAGAGTGTAGAGTGTAGGGTATAGTGTGTAGGGTATAGAGTGCAGGGTGTAGAGTGTAGGGTATAGAGTGTAGGGTATAGAGTGTAGAGTGTAGGGTATAGAGTGTATGCTATAGAGTGTATGGTGTAGAGTGTATGGTATAGAGTGTAGGGTATAGAGTGTAGAGTGTATGGTATAGAGTGTAGGGTATAGAGTGTAGGGTATAGAGTGTATGTTATAGAGTGTAGGGTATAGAGTGTAGGGTAGAGAGTGTAGAGTGTAGGGTATAGAGTGTAGGGTATAGAGTGTAGGGTATAGAGTGTAGAGTGTTGGGATTAGAGTGTAGGGTATAGAGTGTAGGATGTAGAGTGTAGGGTATAGAGTGTAGAGTGTAGGGTATAGAGTGTAGAGTGTATGGTATAGAGTGTAGGGTATAGAGTGTAGGGTATAGAGTGTACGTTATAGAGTGTAGGGTATAGAGTGTAGGGTAGAGAGTGTAGAGTGTAGGGTATAGAGTGTAGGGTATAGAGTGTAGGGTATAGAGTGTAGAGTGTAGGGTATAGAGTGTATGCTATAGAGTGTATGGTGTAGAGTGTAGGGTGTAGAGTGTAGTGTATAGAGTGTAGAGTGTAGGGTATAGAGTGTATGGTATAGATTGTAGGGTATAGAGTGTGGGGTGTAGAGTGTAGGGTATAGAGTGTAGGGTATAGAGTGTAGGGAATAGAGTGTAGAGTGTAAGGTATAGAGTGTAGAGTGTAGGGCATAGAGTGTAGAGTGTAGGGTATAGAGTGTAGGGTATAGAGTGTAGGGTATAGAGTGTAGGGTATAGAGTGTAGGGTATAGAGTGTAGAGTGTAGGGTATAGAGTGTAGGGCATAGAGTGTAGAGTGTAGGGTATAGAGTGTAGGGTATAGAGTGTAGGGTATAGAGTGTAGGGTATAGAGTGTAGAGTGTAGGGTATAGAGTGTAGAGTGTAGGGTATAGAGTGTAGGGTATAGAGTGTAGGGTAGAGAGTGTAGGGTAGAGAGTGTAGAGTGTAGGGTATAGAGTGTAGGGTATAGAGTGTAGGGTATAGAGTGTAGAGTGTAGGGATTAGAGTGTAGTGTATAGAGTGTAGGGTGTAGAGTGTAGGGTATAGAGTGTAGAGTGTAGGGTATAGAGTGTATGGTATAGAGTGTAGGGTATAGAGTGTGGGGTGTAGAGTGTAGGGTATAGAGTGTAGGGTATAGAGTGTAGGGTATAGAGTGTAGGGAATAGAGTGTAGAGTGTAAGGTATAGAGTGTAGAGTGTAGGGCATAGAGTGTAGAGTGTAGGGTATAGAGTGTAGGGTATAGAGTGTAGGGTATAGAGTGTAGGGTATAGAGTGTAGAGTGTAGGGTATAGAGTGTAGAGTGTAGGGTATAGAGTGTAGAGTGTAGAGTATAGAGTGTAGGTTATAGAGTGTAGGGTATAGAGTGTAGGGTATAGAGTGTAGAGTGTAGGGTATAGAGTGTAGAGTGTAGGGTATAGAGTGTAGGGTATAGAGTGCAGGGTATAGAGTGTAGGGTAGAGAGTGTAGAGTGTAGGGTATAGAGTGTAGGGTATAGAGTGTAGGGTGTAGAGTGTAGGGTATAGAGTGTAGAGTGTAGGGTATAGAGTGTATGGTATAGAGTGTAGGGTATAGAGTGTAGGGTGTAGAGTGTAGGGTATAGAGTGTAGGGTATAGAGTGTAGGGTATAGAGTGTAGGGAATAGAGTGTAGAGTGTAAGGTATAGAGTGTAGAGTGTAGGGTATAGAGTGTAGGGTATAGAGAGTAGAGTGTAGGGATTAGAGTGTAGGGTATAGAGTGTAGGGTGTAGAGTGTAGGGTATAGAGTGTAGAGTGTAGGGTATAGAGTGTATGGTATAGAGTGTAGGGTATAAAGTGTAGGGTGTAGAGTGTAGGGTATAGAGTGTAGGGTATAGAGTGTAGGGTATAGAGTGTAGGGTATAGAGTGTAGGGAATAGAGTGTAGAGTGTAAGGTATAGAGTGTAGAGTGTAGGGTATAGAGTGTAGGGTATAGACTGTAGGGTATAGAGTGTAGGGTATAGAGTGTAGGGTATAGATTGTAGAGTGTAGGCTATAGAGTGTAGGGTATAGAGTGTAGAGTGTAGGGTATAGAGTGTAGGGCATAGAGTGTAGGGTATAGAGTGTAGGGTATAGAGTGTAGAGTGTAGGGTATAGTGTGTAGGGTATAGAGTGCAGGGTGTAGAGTGTAGGGTATAGAGTGTAGGGTATAGAGTGTAGAGTGTAGGGTATAGAGTGTATGCTATAGAGTGTATGGTGTAGAGTGTATGGTATAGAGTGTAGGGTATAGAGTGTAGAGTGTATGGTATAGAGTGTAGGGTATAGAGTGTAGGGTATAGAGTGTATGTTATAGAGTGTAGGGTATAGAGTGTAGGGTAGAGAGTGTAGAGTGTAGGGTATATAGTGTAGGGTATAGAGTGTAGGGTATAGAGTGTAGAGTGTTGGGATTAGAGTGTAGGGTATAGAGTGTAGGATGTAGAGTGTAGGGTATAGAGTGTAGAGTGTAGGGTATAGAGTGTAGAGTGTAGGGCATAGAGTGTAGAGTGTAGGGTATAGAGTGTAGGGTATAGAGTGTAGGGTATAGAGTGTAGGGTATAGAGTGTAGAGTGTAGGGTATAGAGTGTAGAGTGTAGGGTATAGAGTGTAGGGTATAGAGTGTAGGGTAGAGAGTGTAGGGTAGAGAGTGTAGAGTGTAGGGTATAGAGTGTAGGGTATAGAGTGTAGGGTATAGAGTGTAGAGTGTAGGGATTAGAGTGTAGTGTATAGAGTGTAGGGTGTAGAGTGTAGGGTATAGAGTGTAGAGTGTAGGGTATAGAGTGTATGGTATAGAGTGTAGGGTATAGAGTGTGGGGTGTAGAGTGTAGGGTATAGAGTGTAGGGTATAGAGTGTAGGGTATAGAGTGTAGAGTGTAGGGTATAGAGTGTAGAGTGTAGGGTATAGAGTGTAGAGTGTAGGGTATAGAGTGTAGGGTATAGAGTGTAGGGTATAGAGTGTAGGGTATAGAGTGTAGAGTGTAGGGTATAGAGTGTAGGGTATAGAGTGTAGGGTATAGAGTGCAGGGCATAGAGTGTAGGGTAGAGAGTGTAGAGTGTAGGGTATAGAGTGTAGGGTATAGAGTGTAGGGTGTAGAGTGTAGGGTATAGAGTGTAGAGTGTAGGGTATAGAGTGTATGGTATAGAGTGTAGGGTATAGAGTGTAGGGTATAGAGTGTAGGGTATATAGTGTAGGGTATAGAGTGTAGGGTATAGAGTGTAGGGAATAGAGTGTAGAGTGTAAGGTATAGAGTGTAGAGTGTAGGGTATAGAGTGTAGGGTATAGAGAGTAGAGTGTAGGGATTAGAGTGTAGGGTATAGAGTGTAGGGTGTAGAGTGTAGGGTATAGAGTGTAGAGTGTAGGGTATAGAGTGTATGGTATAGAGTGTAGGGTATAGAGTGTAGGGTGTAGAGTGTAGGGTATAGAGTGTAGGGTATAGAGTGTAGGGCATAGAGTGTAGGGTATAGAGTGTAGGGAATAGAGTGTAGAGTGTAAGGTATAGAGTGAAGAGTGTAGGGTATAGAGTGTAGAGTATAGACTGTAGGGTATAGAGTGTAGGGTATAGAGTTTAGGGTATAGATTGTAGAGTGTAGGCTATAGAGTGTAGGGTATAGAGTGTAGAGTGTAGGGTATAGAGTGTAGGGTATAGAGTGTAGGGTATAGAGTGTAGGGTATAGAGTGTAGAGTGTAGGGTATAGTGTGTAGGGTATAGAGTGCAGGGTGTAGAGTGTAGGGTATAGAGTGTAGGTTATAGAGTGTAGAGTGTAGGGTATAGAGTGTATGCTATAGAGTGTATGGTGTAGAGTGTAGGGTGTAGAGTGTAGTGTATAGAGTGTAGAGTGTAGGGTATAGAGTGTATGGTATAGAGTTTAGGGTATAGAGTGTGGGGTGTAGAGTGTAGGGTATAGAGTGTAGGGTATAGAGTGTAGGGTATAGAGTGTAGGGAATAGAGTGTAGAGTGTAAGGTATAGAGTGTAGAGTGTAGGGCATAGAGTGTAGAGTGTAGGGTATAGAGTGTAGGGTATAGAGTGTAGGGTATAGAGTGTAGGGTATAGAGTGTAGAGTGTAGGGTATAGAGTGTAGAGTGTAGGGTATAGAGTGTAGAGTGTAGGGCATAGAGTGTAGAGTGTATGGTATAGAGTGTAGGCTATAGAGTGTAGGGTATAGAGTGTAGAGTGTATGGTATAGAGTGTAGGGTATAGAGTGTAGGGTATAGAGTGTACGTTATAGAGTGTAGGGTATAGAGTGTAGGGTAGAGAGTGTAGAGTGTAGGGTATAGAGTGTAGGGTATAGAGTGTAGGGTATAGAGTGTAGAGTGTAGGGTATAGAGTGTATGCTATAGAGTGTATGGTGTAGAGTGTAGGGTGTAGAGTGTAGTGTATAGAGTGTAGAGTGTAGGGTATAGAGTGTATGGTATAGAGTGTAGGGTATAGAGTGTGGGGTGTAGAGTGTAGGGTATAGAGTGTAGGGTATAGAGTGTAGGGTATAGAGTGTAGGGAATAGAGTGTAGAGTGTAAGGTATAGAGTGTAGAGTGTAGGGCATAGAGTGTAGAGTGTAGGGTATAGAGTGTAGGGTATAGAGTGTAGGGTATAGAGTGTAGGGTATAGAGTGTAGAGTGTAGGGTATAGAGTGTAGAGTGTAGGGTATAGAGTGTAGAGTGTAGGGCATAGAGTGTAGAGTGTAGGGTATAGAGTGTAGGGTATAGAGTGTAGGGTATAGAGTGTAGGGTATAGAGTGTAGAGTGTAGGGTATAGAGTGTAGAGTGTAGGGTATAGAGTGTAGGGTATAGAGTGTAGGGTAGAGAGTGTAGGGTAGAGAGTGTAGAGTGTAGGGTATAGAGTGTAGGGTATAGAGTGTAGGGTATAGAGTGTAGAGTGTAGGGATTAGAGTGTAGTGTATAGAGTGTAGGGTGTAGAGTGTAGGGTATAGAGTGTAGAGTGTAGGGTATAGAGTGTATGGTATAGAGTGTAGGGTATAGAGTGTAGGGTATAGAGTGTAGAGTGTAGGGATTAGAGTGTAGTGTATAGAGTGTAGGGTGTAGAGTGTAGGGTATAGAGTGTAGAGTGTGGGGTGTAGAGTGTAGGGTATAGAGTGTAGGGTATAGAGTGTAGGGTATAGAGTGTAGGGAATAGAGTGTAGAGTGTAAGGTATAGAGTGTAGAGTGTAGGGCATAGAGTGTAGAGTGTAGGGTATAGAGTGTAGGGTATAGAGTGTAGGGTATAGAGTGTAGGGTATAGAGTGTAGAGTGTAGGGTATAGAGTGTAGAGTGTAGGGTATAGAGTGTAGAGTGTAGGGCATAGAGTGTAGAGTGTAGGGTATAGAGTGTAGGGTATAGAGTGTAGGGTATAGAGTGTAGGGTATAGAGTGTAGAGTGTAGGGTATAGAGTGTAGAGTGTAGGGTATAGAGTGTAGGGTATAGAGTGTAGGGTAGAGAGTGTAGGGTAGAGAGTGTAGAGTGTAGGGTATAGAGTGTAGGGTATAGAGTGTAGGGTATAGAGTGTAGAGTGTAGGGATTAGAGTGTAGTGTATAGAGTGTAGGGTGTAGAGTGTAGGGTATAGAATGTAGAGTGTAGGGTATAGAGTGTATGGTATAGAGTGTAGGGTATAGAGTGTGGGGTGTAGAGTGTAGGGTATAGAGTGTAGGGTATAGAGTGTAGGGTATAGAGTGTAGGGAATAGAGTGTAAAGTGTAAGGTATAGAGTGTAGAGTGTAGGGCATAGAGTGTAGAGTGTAGGGTATAGAGTGTAGGGTATAGAGTGTAGGGTATAGAGTGTAGGGTATAGAGTGTAGAGTGTAGGGTATAGAGTGTAGAGTGTAGGGTATAGAGTGTAGAGTGTAGGGTAAAGAGTGTAGGGTATAGAGTGTAGGGTATAGAGTGTAGAGTGTAGGGTGTAGAGTGTAGGGTATAGAGTGTAGGGTATAGAGTGCAGGGTATAGAGTGTAGGGTAGAGAGTGTAGAGTGTAGGGTATAGAGTGTAGGGTATAGAGTGTAGGGTGTAGAGTGTAGGGTATAGAGTGTAGAGTGTAGGGTATAGAGTGTATGGTATAGAGTGTAGGGTATAGAGTGTAGGGTGTAGAGTGTAGGGTATAGAGTGTAGGGTATAGAGTGTAGGGTATAGAGTGTAGGGAATAGAGTGTAGAGTGTAAGGTATAGAGTGTAGAGTGTAGGGTATAGAGTGTAGAGTATAGAGAGTAGAGTGTAGGGATTAGAGTGTAGGGTATAGAGTGTAGGGTGTAGAGTGTATGGTATAGAGTGTAGAGTGTAGGGTATAGAGTGTATGGTATAGAGTGTAGGGTATAGAGTGTAGGGTGTAGAGTGTAGGGTATAGAGTGTAGGGTATAGAGTGTAGGGTATAGAGTGTAGGGAATAGAGTGTAGAGTGTAAGGTATAGAGTGTAGAGTGTAGGGTATAGAGTGTAGAGTATAGAGAGTAGAGTGTAGGGATTAGAGTGTAGGGTATAGAGTGTAGGGTGTAGAGTGTAGGGTATAGAGTGTAGAGTGTAGGGTATAGAGTGTATGGTATAGAGTGTAGGGTATAGAGTGTAGGGTGTAGAGTGTAGGGTATAGAGTGTAGGGTATAGACTGTAGGGTATAGAGTGTAGGGTATAGAGTGTAGGGTATAGATTGTAGAGTGTATGCTATAGAGTGTAGGGTGTAGAGTGTAGAGTGTAGGGTATAGAGTGTAGGGCATAGAGTGTAGGGTATAGAGTGTAGGGTATAGAGTGTAGAGTGTAGGGTATAGTGTGTAGGGTATAGAGTGTAGGGTATAGAGTGTAGAGTGTAGGGTATAGAGTGTATGCTATAGAGTGTATGGTGTAGAGTGTATGGTATAGAGTGTAGGGTATAGAGTGTAGAGTGTATGGTATAGAGTGTAGGGTATAGAGTGTAGGGTATAGAGTGTATGTTATAGAGTGTAGGGTATAGAGTGTAGGGTAGAGAGTGTAGAGTGTAGGGTATAGAGTGTAGGGTATAGAGTGTAGGGTATAGAGTGTAGAGTGTTGGGATTAGAGTGTAGGGTATAGAGTGTAGGATGTAGAGTGTAGGGTATAGAGTGTAGAGTGTAGGGTATAGAGTGTATGGTATAGAGTGTAGGGTATAGAGTGTAGGGTGTAGAGTGTAGGGTATAGCGTGTAGGGTATAGAGTGTAGGGTATAGAGTGTAGTGTATAGAGTGTAGGGTGTAGAGTGTAGGGTATAGAGTGTAGGGTATAGACTGTAGGGTATAGAGTGTATGGTATAGAGTGTAGAGTGTAGGATATAGAGTGTAGGGTATAGAGTGTAGAGTGTAGGGTATAGAGTGTAGGGTATAGAGTGTAGGGTATAGAGTGTAGAGTGTAGGGATTAGAGTGTAGGGTATAGAGTGTAGGGTATAGAGTGTAGAGTGTAGGGTATAGAGTGTAGGGTATAGAGTGTAGAGTGTAGGGTATAGAGTTTAGGGTATAGAGTGTAGGGTATAGAGTGTAGGGTATAGAGTGTAGGGTATAGAGTGTAGGGTATAGAGTGTAGGGTATAGAGTGTAGAGTGTAGGGTATAGAGTGTAGAGTATAGAGAGTAGAGTGTAGGGATTAGAGTGTAGGGTATAGAGTGTAGGGTGTAGAGTGTAGGGTATAGAGTGTAGAGTGTAGGGTATAGAGTGTATGGTATAGAGTGTAGGGTATAGAGTGTAGGGTGTAGAGTGTAGGGTATAGAGTGTAGGGTATAGAGTGTAGGGTATAGAGTGTAGGGTATAGAGTGTAGGGAATAGAGTGTAGAGTGTAAGGTATAGAGTGTAGAGTGTAGAGTATAGAGTGTAGGGTATAGACTGTAGGGTATAGAGTGTAGGGTATAGAGTGTAGGGTATAGATTGTAGAGTGTAGGCTATAGAGTGTAGGGTATAGAGTGTAGAGTGTAGGGTATAGAGTGTAGGGCATAGAGTGTAGGGTATAGAGTGTAGGGTATAGAGTGTAGAGTGTAGGGTATAGTGTGTAGGGTATAGAGTGCAGGATGTAGAGTGTAGGGTATAGATTGTAGGGTATAGAGTGTAGAGTGTAGGGTATAGAGTGTATGCTATAGAGTGTATGGTGTAGAGTGTATGGTATAGAGTGTAGGGTATAGAGTGTAGAGTGTATGGTATAGAGTGTAGGGTATAGAGTGTAGGGTATAGAGTGTATGTTATAGAGTGTAGGGTATAGAGTGTAGGGTAGAGAGTGTAGAGTGTAGGGTATAGAGTGTAGGGTATAGAGTGTAGGGTATAGAGTGTAGAGTGTTGGGATTAGAGTGTAGGGTATAGAGTGTAGGATGTAGAGTGTAGGGTATAGAGTGTAGAGTGTAGGGTATAGAGTGTATGGTATAGAGTGTAGGGTATAGAGTGTAGGGTGTAGAGTGTAGGGTATAGCGTGTAGGGTATAGAGTGTAGGGTATAGAGTGTAGTGTATAGAGTGTAGGGTGTAGAGTGTAGGGTATAGAGTGTAGGGTATAGAGTGTAGGGTATAGAGTGTATGGTATAGAGTGTAGAGTGTAGGATATAGAGTGTAGGGTATAGAGTGTAGAGTGTAGGGTATAGAGTGTAGGGTATAGAGTGTAGGGTATAGAGTGTAGAGTGTAGGGATGAGAGTGTAGGGTATAGAGTGTAGGGTATAGAGTGTAGAGTGTAGGGTATAGAGTGTAGGGTATAGAGTGTAGAGTGTAGGGTATAGAGTTTAGGGTATAGAGTGTAGGGTATAGAGTGTAGGGTATATAGTGTAGGGTATAGAGTGTAGGGTATAGAGTGTAGAGTGTAGGGTATAGAGTGTATGGTATAGAGTGTAGGGTATAGAGTGTAGGGTGTAGAGTGTAGGGTATAGAGTGTAGGGTATAGAGTGTAGGGTATAGAGTGTAGGGAATAGAGTGTAGATTGTAAGGTATAGAGTGTAGAGTGTAGGGTATAGAGTGTAGGGTATAGACTGTAGGGTATAGAGTGTAGGGTATAGAGTGTAGGGTATAGATTGTAGAGTGTAGGCTATAGAGTGTAGGGTATAGAGTGTAGAGTGTAGGGTATAGAGTGTAGGGCATAGAGTGTAGGGTATAGAGTGTAGGGTATAGAGTGTAGAGTGTAGGGTATAGTGTGTAGGGTATAGAGTGCAGGGTGTAGAGTGTAGGGTATAGAGTGTAGGGTGTAGAGTGTAGAGTGTAGGGTATAGAGTGTATGCTATAGAGTGTATGGTGTAGAGTGTATGGTATAGAATGTAGGGTATAGAGTGTAGAGTGTATGGTATAGAGTGTAGGGTATAGAGTGTAGGGTATAGAGTGTATGTTATAGAGCGTAGGGTATAGAGTGTAGGGTAGAGAGTGTAGAGTGTAGGGTATAGAGTGTAGGGTATAGAGTGTAGGGTATAGAGTGTAGAGTGTTGGGATTAGAGTGTAGGGTATAGAGTGTAGGATGTAGAGTGTAGGGTATAGAGTGTAGAGTGTAGGGTATAGAGTGTATGGTATAGAGTGTAGGGTATAGAGTGTAGGGTGTAGAGTGTAGGGTATAGCGTGTAGGGTATAGAGTGTAGGGTATAGAGTGTAGTGTATAGAGTGTAGGGTGTAGAGTGTAGGGTATAGAGTGTAGGGTATAGAGTGTATGGTATAGAGTGTAGAGTGTAGGATATAGAGTGTAGGGTATAGAGTGTAGAGTGTAGGGTATAGAGTGTAGGGTATAGAGTGTAGGGTATAGAGTGTAGAGTGTAGGGATTAGAGTGTAGGGTATAGAGTGTAGGGTATAGAGTGTAGAGTGTAGGGTATAGAGTGTAGGGTATAGAGTGTAGAGTGTAGGGTATAGAGTTTAGGGTATAGAGTGTAGGGTATAGAGTGTAGGGTATAGAGTGTAGGGTATAGAGTGTAGGGTATAGAGTGTAGAGTGTAGGGTATAGAGTGTAGGGTATAGAGTGTAGGGTATAGAGTGTAAAGTGTAGGGTATAGAGTGTAGGGTATAGAGTGTAGTTCATAGAGTGTAGTGTATAGAGTGTAGGGTGTAGAGTGTAGGGTATAGAGTGTAGGGTATAGAGTGTAGAGTGTAGGGTATAGAGTGTAGGGTATAGAGTGTAGGGTATAGAGTGTAGGGTATAGAGTGTAGGGTATAGAGTGTAGGGTATAGAGTGTAGAGTGCAGGGTATAGAGTGTAGAGTGTAGGGTATAGAGTGTAGGGTATAGAGTGTAGGGTATAGAGTGTAGAGTGTAGGGTATAGAGTGTAGAGTGTAGGGTGTAGAGTGTATGGTATAGAGTGTAGGGTATAGAGTGTAGGGTGTAGAGTGTTGGGTATAGAGTGTAGGGTATAGAGTGTAGGGTATAGAGTGTAGGGTATAGAGTGTAGGGAATAGAGTGTAGAGTGTAAGGTATAGAGTGTAGAGTGTAGGGTATAGAGTGTAGGGTATAGAGTGTAGAGTGTAGGGATTAGAGTGTAGGGTATAGAGTGTAGGGTATAGAGTGTAGGGTATAGAGTGTAGAGTGTAGGGTATAGAGTGTAGGGTATAGAGTGTAGGGTATAGAGTGTAGGGCATAGAGTGTAGGGTATAGAGTGTAGGGTAGAGAGTGTAGAGTGTAGGGTATAGAGTGTAGGGTATAGAGTGTAGGGTGTAGAGTGTAGGGTATAGAGTGTAGAGTGTAGGGTATAGAGTGTATGGTATAGAGTGTAGGGTATAGAGTGTAGGGTGTAGAGTGTAGGGTATAGAGTGTAGGGTATAGACTGTAGGGTATAGAGTGTAGGGTATAGAGTGTAGGGTATAGATTGTAGAGTGTATGCTATAGAGTGTAGGGTGTAGAGTGTAGAGTGTAGGGTATAGAGTGTAGGGCATAGAGTGTAGGGTATAGAGTGTAGGGTATAGAGTGTAGAGTGTAGGGTATAGTGTGTAGGGTATAGAGTGTAGGGTATAGAGTGTAGAGTGTAGGGTATAGAGTGTATGCTATAGAGTGTATGGTGTAGAGTGTATGGTATAGAGTGTAGGGTATAGAGTGTAGAGTGTATGGTATAGAGTGTAGGGTATAGAGTGTAGGGTATAGAGTGTATGTTATAGAGTGTAGGGTATAGAGTGTAGGGTAGAGAGTGTAGAGTGTAGGGTATAGAGTGTAGGGTATAGAGTGTAGGGTATAGAGTGTAGAGTGTTGGGATTAGAGTGTAGGGTATAGAGTGTAGGATGTAGAGTGTAGGGTATAGAGTGTAGAGTGTAGGGTATAGAGTGTATGGTATAGAGTGTAGGGTATAGAGTGTAGGGTGTAGAGTGTAGGGTATAGCGTGTAGGGTATAGAGTGTAGGGTATAGAGTGTAGTGTATAGAGTGTAGGGTGTAGAGTGTAGGGTATAGAGTGTAGGGTATAGACTGTAGGGTATAGAGTGTATGGTATAGAGTGTAGAGTGTAGGATATAGAGTGTAGGGTATAGAGTGTAGAGTGTAGGGTATAGAGTGTAGGGTATAGAGTGTAGGGTATAGAGTGTAGAGTGTAGGGATTAGAGTGTAGGGTATAGAGTGTAGGGTATAGAGTGTAGAGTGTAGGGTATAGAGTGTAGGGTATAGAGTGTAGAGTGTAGGGTATAGAGTTTAGGGTATAGAGTGTAGGGTATAGAGTGTAGGGTATAGAGTGTAGGGTATAGAGTGTAGGGTATAGAGTGTAGGGTATAGAGTGTAGAGTGTAGGGTATAGAGTGTAGAGTATAGAGAGTAGAGTGTAGGGATTAGAGTGTAGGGTATAGAGTGTAGGGTGTAGAGTGTAGGGTATAGAGTGTAGAGTGTAGGGTATAGAGTGTATGGTATAGAGTGTAGGGTATAGAGTGTAGGGTGTAGAGTGTAGGGTATAGAGTGTAGGGTATAGAGTGTAGGGTATAGAGTGTAGGGTATAGAGTGTAGGGAATAGAGTGTAGAGTGTAAGGTATAGAGTGTAGAGTGTAGAGTATAGAGTGTAGGGTATAGACTGTAGGGTATAGAGTGTAGGGTATAGAGTGTAGGGTATAGATTGTAGAGTGTAGGCTATAGAGTGTAGGGTATAGAGTGTAGAGTGTAGGGTATAGAGTGTAGGGCATAGAGTGTAGGGTATAGAGTGTAGGGTATAGAGTGTAGAGTGTAGGGTATAGTGTGTAGGGTATAGAGTGCAGGATGTAGAGTGTAGGGTATAGAGTGTAGGGAATAGAGTGTAGAGTGTAGGGTATAGAGTGTATGCTATAGAGTGTATGGTGTAGAGTGTATGGTATAGAGTGTAGGGTATAGAGTGTAGAGTGTATGGTTTAGAGTGTAGGGTATAGAGTGTAGGGTATAGAGTGTAGAGTGTTGGGATTAGAGTGTAGGGTATAGAGTGTAGGATGTAGAGTGTAGGGTATAGAGTGTAGAGTGTAGGGTATAGAGTGTATGGTATAGAGTGTAGGGTATAGAGTGTAGGGTGTAGAGTGTAGGGTATAGCGTGTAGGGTATAGAGTGTAGGGTATAGAGTGTAGTGTATAGAGTGTAGGGTGTAGAGTGTAGGGTATAGAGTGTAGGGTATAGAGTGTAGGGTATAGAGTGTATGGTATAGAGTGTAGAGTGTAGGATATAGAGTGTAGGGTATAGAGTGTAGAGTGTAGGGTATAGAGTGTAGGGTATAGAGTGTAGGGTATAGAGTGTAGAGTGTAGGATATAGAGTGTAGGGTATAGAGTGTAGAGTGTAGGGTATAGAGTGTAGGGTATAGAGTGTAGGGTATAGAGTGTAGAGTGTAGGGATTAGAGTGTAGGGTATAGAGTGTAGAGTGTAGGGTATAGAGTGTAGGGTATAGAGTGTAGAGTGTAGGGTATAGAGTTTAGGGTATAGAGTGTAGGGTATAGAGTGTAGGGTATAGAGTGTAGGGTATAGAGTGTAGGGTATAGAGTGTAGAGTGTAGGGTATAGAGTGTATGGTATAGAGTGTAGGGTATAGAGTGTAGGGTGTAGAGTGTAGGGTATAGAGTGTAGGGTATAGAGTGTAGGGTATAGAGTGTAGGGAATAGAGTGTAGATTGTAAGGTATAGAGTGTAGAGTGTAGGGTATAGAGTGTAGGGTATAGACTGTAGGGTATAGAGTGTAGGGTATAGAGTGTAGGGTATAGATTGTAGAGTGTAGGCTATAGAGTGTAGGGTATAGAGTGTAGAGTGTAGGGTATAGAGTGTAGGGCATAGAGTGTAGGGTATAGAGTGTAGGGTATAGAGTGTAGAGTGTAGGGTATAGTGTGTAGGGTATAGAGTGCAGGATGTAGAGTGTAGGGTATAGAGTGTAGGGAATAGAGTGTAGAGTGTAGGGTATAGAGTGTATGCTATAGAGTGTATGGTGTAGAGTGTATGGTATAGAGTGTAGGGTATAGAGTGTAGAGTGTATGGTATAGAGTGTAGGGTATAGAGTGTAGGGTATAGAGTGTAGAGTGTTGGGATTAGAGTGTAGGGTATAGAGTGTAGGATGTAGAGTGTAGGGTATAGAGTGTAGAGTGTAGGGTATAGAGTGTATGGTATAGAGTGTAGGGTATAGAGTGTAGGGTGTAGAGTGTAGGGTATAGCGTGTAGGGTATAGAGTGTAGGGTATAGAGTGTAGTGTATAGAGTGTAGGGTGTAGAGTGTAGGGTATAGAGTGTAGGGTATAGAGTGTAGGGTATAGAGTGTATGGTATAGAGTGTAGAGTGTAGGATATAGAGTGTAGGGTATAGAGTGTAGAGTGTAGGGTATAGAGTGTAGGGTATAGAGTGTAGGGTATAGAGTGTAGAGTGTAGGGATTAGAGTGTAGGGTATAGAGTGTAGAGTGTAGGGTATAGAGTGTAGGGTATAGAGTGTAGAGTGTAGGGTATAGAGTTTAGGGTATAGAGTGTAGGGTATAGAGTGTAGGGTATAGAGTGTAGGGTATAGAGTGTAGGGTATAGAGTGTAGAGTGTAGGGTATAGAGTGTATGGTATAGAGTGTAGGGTATAGAGTGTAGGGTGTAGAGTGTAGGGTATAGAGTGTAGGGTATAGAGTGTAGGGTATAGAGTGTAGGGAATAGAGTGTAGATTGTAAGGTATAGAGTGTAGAGTGTAGGGTATAGAGTGTAGGGTATAGACTGTAGGGTATAGAGTGTAGGGTATAGAGTGTAGGGTATAGATTGTAGAGTGTAGGCTATAGAGTGTAGGGTATAGAGTGTAGAGTGTAGGGTATAGAGTGTATGGCATAGAGTGTAGGGTATAGAGTGTAGGGTATAGAGTGTAGAGTGTAGGGTATAGTGTGTAGGGTATAGAGTGCAGGGTGTAGAGTGTAGGGTATAGAGTGTAGGGTGTAGAGTGTAGAGTGTAGGGTATAGAGTGTATGCTATAGAGTGTATGGTGTAGAGTGTATGGTATAGAATGTAGGGTATAGAGTGTAGAGTGTATGGTATAGAGTGTAGGGTATAGAGTGTAGGGTATAGAGTGTATGTTATAGAGCGTAGGGTATAGAGTGTAGGGTAGAGAGTGTAGAGTGTAGGGTATAGAGTGTAGGGTATAGAGTGTAGGGTATAGAGTGTAGAGTGTTGGGATTAGAGTGTAGGGTATAGAGTGTAGGATGTAGAGTGTAGGGTATAGAGTGTAGAGTGTAGGGTATAGAGTGTATGGTAGAGTGTAGGGTATAGAGTGTAGGGTGTAGAGTGTAGGGTATAGAGTGTAGGGTATAGAGTGTAGAGTGTAGGGTATAGAGTGTAGGGTGTAGAGTGTAGGGTATAGAGTGTAGGGTATAGAGTGTAGAGTGTAGGGTATAGAGTGTATGCTATAGAGTGTATGGTGTAGAGTGTATGGTATAGAATGTAGGGTATAGAGTGTAGAGTGTATGGTATAGAGTGTAGGGTATAGAGTGTAGGGTATAGAGTGTATGTTATAGAGCGTAGGGTATAGAGTGTAGGGTAGAGAGTGTAGAGTGTAGGGTATAGAGTGTAGGGTATAGAGTGTAGGGTATAGAGTGTAGAGTGTTGGGATTAGAGTGTAGGGTATAGAGTGTAGGATGTAGAGTGTAGGGTATAGAGTGTAGAGTGTAGGGTATAGAGTGTATGGTATAGAGTGTAGGGTATAGAGTGTAGGGTGTAGAGTGTAGGATATAGAGTGTAGGGTATAGAGTGTAGAGTGTAGGGTATAGAGTGTATGCTATAGAGTGTATGGTGTAGAGTGTATGGTATAGAGTGTAGGGTATAGAGTGTAGAGTGTATGGTATAGAGTGTAGGGTATAGAGTGTAGGGTATAGAGTGTATGTTATAGAGTGTAGGGTATAGAGTGTAGGGTAGAGAGTGTAGAGTGTAGGGTATAGAGTGTAGGGTATAGAGTGTAGGGTATAGAGTGTAGAGTGTTGGGATTAGAGTGTAGGGTATAGAGTGTAGGATGTAGAGTGTAGGGTATAGAGTGTAGAGTGTAGGGTATAGAGTGTATGGTATAGAGTGTAGGGTATAGAGTGTAGGGTGTAGAGTGTAGGGTATAGCGTGTAGGGTATAGAGTGTAGGGTATAGAGTGTAGTGTATAGAGTGTAGGGTGTAGAGTGTAGGGTATAGAGTGTAGGGTATAGAGTGTAGGGTATAGAGTGTATGGTATAGAGTGTAGAGTGTAGGATATAGAGTGTAGGGTATAGAGTGTAGAGTGTAGGGTATAGAGTGTAGGGTATAGAGTGTAGGGTATAGAGTGTAGAGTGTAGGGATGAGAGTGTAGGGTATAGAGTGTAGGGTATAGAGTGTAGAGTGTAGGGTATAGAGTGTAGGGTATAGAGTGTAGAGTGTAGGGTATAGAGTTTAGGGTATAGAGTGTAGGGTATAGAGTGTAGGGTATATAGTGTAGGGTATAGAGTGTAGGGTATAGAGTGTAGAGTGTAGGGTATAGAGTGTATGGTATAGAGTGTAGGGTATAGAGTGTAGGGTGTAGAGTGTAGGGTATAGAGTGTAGGGTATAGAGTGTAGGGTATAGAGTGTAGGGAATAGAGTGTAGATTGTAAGGTATAGAGTGTAGAGTGTAGGGTATAGAGTGTAGGGTATAGACTGTAGGGTATAGAGTGTAGGGTATAGAGTGTAGGGTATAGATTGTAGAGTGTAGGCTATAGAGTGTAGGGTATAGAGTGTAGAGTGTAGGGTATAGAGTGTAGGGCATAGAGTGTAGGGTATAGAGTGTAGGGTATAGAGTGTAGAGTGTAGGGTATAGTGTGTAGGGTATAGAGTGCAGGGTGTAGAGTGTAGGGTATAGAGTGTAGGGTGTAGAGTGTAGAGTGTAGGGTATAGAGTGTATGCTATAGAGTGTATGGTGTAGAGTGTATGGTATAGAATGTAGGGTATAGAGTGTAGAGTGTATGGTATAGAGTGTAGGGTATAGAGTGTAGGGTATAGAGTGTATGTTATAGAGCGTAGGGTATAGAGTGTAGGGTAGAGAGTGTAGAGTGTAGGGTATAGAGTGTAGGGTATAGAGTGTAGGGTATAGAGTGTAGAGTGTTGGGATTAGAGTGTAGGGTATAGAGTGTAGGATGTAGAGTGTAGGGTATAGAGTGTAGAGTGTAGGGTATAGAGTGTATGGTATAGAGTGTAGGGTATAGAGTGTAGGGTGTAGAGTGTAGGGTATAGCGTGTAGGGTATAGAGTGTAGGGTATAGAGTGTAGTGTATAGAGTGTAGGGTGTAGAGTGTAGGGTATAGAGTGTAGGGTATAGAGTGTATGGTATAGAGTGTAGAGTGTAGGATATAGAGTGTAGGGTATAGAGTGTAGAGTGTAGGGTATAGAGTGTAGGGTATAGAGTGTAGGGTATAGAGTGTAGAGTGTAGGGATTAGAGTGTAGGGTATAGAGTGTAGGGTATAGAGTGTAGAGTGTAGGGTATAGAGTGTAGGGTATAGAGTGTAGAGTGTAGGGTATAGAGTTTAGGGTATAGAGTGTAGGGTATAGAGTGTAGGGTATAGAGTGTAGGGTATAGAGTGTAGGGTATAGAGTGTAGAGTGTAGGGTATAGAGTGTAGGGTATAGAGTGTAGGGTATAGAGTGTAAAGTGTAGGGTATAGAGTGTAGGGTATAGAGTGTAGTTCATAGAGTGTAGTGTATAGAGTGTAGGGTGTAGAGTGTAGGGTATAGAGTGTAGGGTATAGAGTGTAGAGTGTAGGGTATAGAGTGTAGGGTATAGAGTGTAGGGTATAGAGTGTAGGGTATAGAGTGTAGGGTATAGAGTGTAGGGTATAGAGTGTAGAGTGCAGGGTATAGAGTGTAGAGTGTAGGGTATAGAGTGTAGGGTATAGAGTGTAGGGTATAGAGTGTAGAGTGTAGGGTATAGAGTGTAGAGTGTAGGGTGTAGAGTGTATGGTATAGAGTGTAGGGTATAGAGTGTAGGGTGTAGAGTGTTGGGTATAGAGTGTAGGGTATAGAGTGTAGGGTATAGAGTGTAGGGTATAGAGTGTAGGGAATAGAGTGTAGAGTGTAAGGTATAGAGTGTAGAGTGTAGGGTATAGAGTGTAGGGTATAGAGTGTAGAGTGTAGGGATTAGAGTGTAGGGTATAGAGTGTAGGGTATAGAGTGTAGGGTATAGAGTGTAGAGTGTAGGGTATAGAGTGTAGGGTATAGAGTGTAGGGTATAGAGTGTAGGGCATAGAGTGTAGGGTATAGAGTGTAGGGTAGAGAGTGTAGAGTGTAGGGTATAGAGTGTAGGGTATAGAGTGTAGGGTGTAGAGTGTAGGGTATAGAGTGTAGAGTGTAGGGTATAGAGTGTATGGTATAGAGTGTAGGGTATAGAGTGTAGGGTGTAGAGTGTAGGGTATAGAGTGTAGGGTATAGACTGTAGGGTATAGAGTGTAGGGTATAGAGTGTAGGGTATAGATTGTAGAGTGTATGCTATAGAGTGTAGGGTGTAGAGTGTAGAGTGTAGGGTATAGAGTGTAGGGCATAGAGTGTAGGGTATAGAGTGTAGGGTATAGAGTGTAGAGTGTAGGGTATAGTGTGTAGGGTATAGAGTGTAGGGTATAGAGTGTAGAGTGTAGGGTATAGAGTGTATGCTATAGAGTGTATGGTGTAGAGTGTATGGTATAGAGTGTAGGGTATAGAGTGTAGAGTGTATGGTATAGAGTGTAGGGTATAGAGTGTAGGGTATAGAGTGTATGTTATAGAGTGTAGGGTATAGAGTGTAGGGTAGAGAGTGTAGAGTGTAGGGTATAGAGTGTAGGGTATAGAGTGTAGGGTATAGAGTGTAGAGTGTTGGGATTAGAGTGTAGGGTATAGAGTGTAGGATGTAGAGTGTAGGGTATAGAGTGTAGAGTGTAGGGTATAGAGTGTATGGTATAGAGTGTAGGGTATAGAGTGTAGGGTGTAGAGTGTAGGGTATAGCGTGTAGGGTATAGAGTGTAGGGTATAGAGTGTAGTGTATAGAGTGTAGGGTGTAGAGTGTAGGGTATAGAGTGTAGGGTATAGACTGTAGGGTATAGAGTGTATGGTATAGAGTGTAGAGTGTAGGATATAGAGTGTAGGGTATAGAGTGTAGAGTGTAGGGTATAGAGTGTAGGGTATAGAGTGTAGGGTATAGAGTGTAGAGTGTAGGGATTAGAGTGTAGGGTATAGAGTGTAGGGTATAGAGTGTAGAGTGTAGGGTATAGAGTGTAGGGTATAGAGTGTAGAGTGTAGGGTATAGAGTTTAGGGTATAGAGTGTAGGGTATAGAGTGTAGGGTATAGAGTGTAGGGTATAGAGTGTAGGGTATAGAGTGTAGGGTATAGAGTGTAGAGTGTAGGGTATAGAGTGTAGAGTATAGAGAGTAGAGTGTAGGGATTAGAGTGTAGGGTATAGAGTGTAGGGTGTAGAGTGTAGGGTATAGAGTGTAGAGTGTAGGGTATAGAGTGTATGGTATAGAGTGTAGGGTATAGAGTGTAGGGTGTAGAGTGTAGGGTATAGAGTGTAGGGTATAGAGTGTAGGGTATAGAGTGTAGGGTATAGAGTGTAGGGAATAGAGTGTAGAGTGTAAGGTATAGAGTGTAGAGTGTAGAGTATAGAGTGTAGGGTATAGACTGTAGGGTATAGAGTGTAGGGTATAGAGTGTAGGGTATAGATTGTAGAGTGTAGGCTATAGAGTGTAGGGTATAGAGTGTAGAGTGTAGGGTATAGAGTGTAGGGCATAGAGTGTAGGGTATAGAGTGTAGGGTATAGAGTGTAGAGTGTAGGGTATAGTGTGTAGGGTATAGAGTGCAGGATGTAGAGTGTAGGGTATAGAGTGTAGGGAATAGAGTGTAGAGTGTAGGGTATAGAGTGTATGCTATAGAGTGTATGGTGTAGAGTGTATGGTATAGAGTGTAGGGTATAGAGTGTAGAGTGTATGGTATAGAGTGTAGGGTATAGAGTGTAGGGTATAGAGTGTAGAGTGTTGGGATTAGAGTGTAGGGTATAGAGTGTAGGATGTAGAGTGTAGGGTATAGAGTGTAGAGTGTAGGGTATAGAGTGTATGGTATAGAGTGTAGGGTATAGAGTGTAGGGTGTAGAGTGTAGGGTATAGCGTGTAGGGTATAGAGTGTAGGGTATAGAGTGTAGTGTATAGAGTGTAGGGTGTAGAGTGTAGGGTATAGAGTGTAGGGTATAGAGTGTAGGGTATAGAGTGTATGGTATAGAGTGTAGAGTGTAGGATATAGAGTGTAGGGTATAGAGTGTAGAGTGTAGGGTATAGAGTGTAGGGTATAGAGTGTAGGGTATAGAGTGTAGAGTGTAGGATATAGAGTGTAGGGTATAGAGTGTAGAGTGTAGGGTATAGAGTGTAGGGTATAGAGTGTAGGGTATAGAGTGTAGAGTGTAGGGATTAGAGTGTAGGGTATAGAGTGTAGAGTGTAGGGTATAGAGTGTAGGGTATAGAGTGTAGAGTGTAGGGTATAGAGTTTAGGGTATAGAGTGTAGGGTATAGAGTGTAGGGTATAGAGTGTAGGGTATAGAGTGTAGGGTATAGAGTGTAGAGTGTAGGGTATAGAGTGTATGGTATAGAGTGTAGGGTATAGAGTGTAGGGTGTAGAGTGTAGGGTATAGAGTGTAGGGTATAGAGTGTAGGGTATAGAGTGTAGGGAATAGAGTGTAGATTGTAAGGTATAGAGTGTAGAGTGTAGGGTATAGAGTGTAGGGTATAGAGTGTAGGGTATAGAGTGTAGAGTGTAGGGATTAGAGTGTAGTGTATAGAGTGTAGGGTGTAGAGTGTAGGGTATAGAATGTAGAGTGTAGGGTATAGAGTGTATGGTATAGAGTGTAGGGTATAGAGTGTGGGGTGTAGAGTGTAGGGTATAGAGTGTAGGGTATAGAGTGTAGGGTATAGAGTGTAGGGAATAGAGTGTAAAGTGTAAGGTATAGAGTGTAGAGTGTAGGGCATAGAGTGTAGAGTGTAGGGTATAGAGTGTAGGGTATAGAGTGTAGGGTATAGAGTGTAGGGTATAGAGTGTAGAGTGTAGGGTATAGAGTGTAGAGTGTAGGGTATAGAGTGTAGAGTGTAGGGTAAAGAGTGTAGGGTATAGAGTGTAGGGTATAGAGTGTAGAGTGTAGGGTGTAGAGTGTAGGGTATAGAGTGTAGGGTATAGAGTGCAGGGTATAGAGTGTAGGGTAGAGAGTGTAGAGTGTAGGGTATAGAGTGTAGGGTATAGAGTGTAGGGTGTAGAGTGTAGGGTATAGAGTGTAGAGTGTAGGGTATAGAGTGTATGGTATAGAGTGTAGGGTATAGAGTGTAGGGTGTAGAGTGTAGGGTATAGAGTGTAGGGTATAGAGTGTAGGGTATAGAGTGTAGGGAATAGAGTGTAGAGTGTAAGGTATAGAGTGTAGAGTGTAGGGTATAGAGTGTAGAGTATAGAGAGTAGAGTGTAGGGATTAGAGTGTAGGGTATAGAGTGTAGGGTGTAGAGTGTATGGTATAGAGTGTAGAGTGTAGGGTATAGAGTGTATGGTATAGAGTGTAGGGTATAGAGTGTAGGGTGTAGAGTGTAGGGTATAGAGTGTAGGGTATAGAGTGTAGGGTATAGAGTGTAGGGAATAGAGTGTAGAGTGTAAGGTATAGAGTGTAGAGTGTAGGGTATAGAGTGTAGAGTATAGAGAGTAGAGTGTAGGGATTAGAGTGTAGGGTATAGAGTGTAGGGTGTAGAGTGTAGGGTATAGAGTGTAGAGTGTAGGGTATAGAGTGTATGGTATAGAGTGTAGGGTATAGAGTGTAGGGTGTAGAGTGTAGGGTATAGAGTGTAGGGTATAGACTGTAGGGTATAGAGTGTAGGGTATAGAGTGTAGGGTATAGATTGTAGAGTGTATGCTATAGAGTGTAGGGTGTAGAGTGTAGAGTGTAGGGTATAGAGTGTAGGGCATAGAGTGTAGGGTATAGAGTGTAGGGTATAGAGTGTAGAGTGTAGGGTATAGTGTGTAGGGTATAGAGTGTAGGGTATAGAGTGTAGAGTGTAGGGTATAGAGTGTATGCTATAGAGTGTATGGTGTAGAGTGTATGGTATAGAGTGTAGGGTATAGAGTGTAGAGTGTATGGTATAGAGTGTAGGGTATAGAGTGTAGGGTATAGAGTGTATGTTATAGAGTGTAGGGTATAGAGTGTAGGGTAGAGAGTGTAGAGTGTAGGGTATAGAGTGTAGGGTATAGAGTGTAGGGTATAGAGTGTAGAGTGTTGGGATTAGAGTGTAGGGTATAGAGTGTAGGATGTAGAGTGTAGGGTATAGAGTGTAGAGTGTAGGGTATAGAGTGTATGGTATAGAGTGTAGGGTATAGAGTGTAGGGTGTAGAGTGTAGGGTATAGCGTGTAGGGTATAGAGTGTAGGGTATAGAGTGTAGTGTATAGAGTGTAGGGTGTAGAGTGTAGGGTATAGAGTGTAGGGTATAGACTGTAGGGTATAGAGTGTATGGTATAGAGTGTAGAGTGTAGGATATAGAGTGTAGGGTATAGAGTGTAGAGTGTAGGGTATAGAGTGTAGGGTATAGAGTGTAGGGTATAGAGTGTAGAGTGTAGGGATTAGAGTGTAGGGTATAGAGTGTAGGGTATAGAGTGTAGAGTGTAGGGTATAGAGTGTAGGGTATAGAGTGTAGAGTGTAGGGTATAGAGTTTAGGGTATAGAGTGTAGGGTATAGAGTGTAGGGTATAGAGTGTAGGGTATAGAGTGTAGGGTATAGAGTGTAGGGTATAGAGTGTAGAGTGTAGGGTATAGAGTGTAGAGTATAGAGAGTAGGGTGTAGGGATTAGAGTGTAGGGTATAGAGTGTAGGGTGTAGAGTGTAGGGTATAGAGTGTAGAGTGTAGGGTATAGAGTGTATGGTATAGAGTGTAGGGTATAGAGTGTAGGGTGTAGAGTGTAGGGTATAGAGTGTAGGGTATAGAGTGTAGGGTATAGAGTGTAGGGTATAGAGTGTAGGGAATAGAGTGTAGAGTGTAAGGTATAGAGTGTAGAGTGTAGAGTATAGAGTGTAGGGTATAGACTGTAGGGTATAGAGTGTAGGGTATAGAGTGTAGGGTATAGATTGTAGAGTGTAGGCTATAGAGTGTAGGGTATAGAGTGTAGAGTGTAGGGTATAGAGTGTAGGGCATAGAGTGTAGGGTATAGAGTGTAGGGTATAGAGTGTAGAGTGTAGGGTATAGTGTGTAGGGTATAGAGTGCAGGATGTAGAGTGTAGGGTATAGATTGTAGGGTATAGAGTGTAGAGTGTAGGGTATAGAGTGTATGCTATAGAGTGTATGGTGTAGAGTGTATGGTATAGAGTGTAGGGTATAGAGTGTAGAGTGTATGGTATAGAGTGTAGGGTATAGAGTGTAGGGTATAGAGTGTATGTTATAGAGTGTAGGGTATAGAGTGTAGGGTAGAGAGTGTAGAGTGTAGGGTATAGAGTGTAGGGTATAGAGTGTAGGGTATAGAGTGTAGAGTGTTGGGATTAGAGTGTAGGGTATAGAGTGTAGGATGTAGAGTGTAGGGTATAGAGTGTAGAGTGTAGGGTATAGAGTGTATGGTATAGAGTGTAGGGTATAGAGTGTAGGGTGTAGAGTGTAGGGTATAGCGTGTAGGGTATAGAGTGTAGGGTATAGAGTGTAGTGTATAGAGTGTAGGGTGTAGAGTGTAGGGTATAGAGTGTAGGGTATAGAGTGTAGGGTATAGAGTGTATGGTATAGAGTGTAGAGTGTAGGATATAGAGTGTAGGGTATAGAGTGTAGAGTGTAGGGTATAGAGTGTAGGGTATAGAGTGTAGGGTATAGAGTGTAGAGTGTAGGGATGAGAGTGTAGGGTATAGAGTGTAGGGTATAGAGTGTAGAGTGTAGGGTATAGAGTGTAGGGTATAGAGTGTAGAGTGTAGGGTATAGAGTTTAGGGTATAGAGTGTAGGGTATAGAGTGTAGGGTATATAGTGTAGGGTATAGAGTGTAGGGTATAGAGTGTAGAGTGTAGGGTATAGAGTGTATGGTATAGAGTGTAGGGTATAGAGTGTAGGGTGTAGAGTGTAGGGTATAGAGTGTAGGGTATAGAGTGTAGGGTATAGAGTGTAGGGAATAGAGTGTAGATTGTAAGGTATAGAGTGTAGAGTGTAGGGTATAGAGTGTAGGGTATAGACTGTAGGGTATAGAGTGTAGGGTATAGAGTGTAGGGTATAGATTGTAGAGTGTAGGCTATAGAGTGTAGGGTATAGAGTGTAGAGTGTAGGGTATAGAGTGTAGGGCATAGAGTGTAGGGTATAGAGTGTAGGGTATAGAGTGTAGAGTGTAGGGTATAGTGTGTAGGGTATAGAGTGCAGGGTGTAGAGTGTAGGGTATAGAGTGTAGGGTGTAGAGTGTAGAGTGTAGGGTATAGAGTGTATGCTATAGAGTGTATGGTGTAGAGTGTATGGTATAGAATGTAGGGTATAGAGTGTAGAGTGTATGGTATAGAGTGTAGGGTATAGAGTGTAGGGTATAGAGTGTATGTTATAGAGCGTAGGGTATAGAGTGTAGGGTAGAGAGTGTAGAGTGTAGGGTATAGAGTGTAGGGTATAGAGTGTAGGGTATAGAGTGTAGAGTGTTGGGATTAGAGTGTAGGGTATAGAGTGTAGGATGTAGAGTGTAGGGTATAGAGTGTAGAGTGTAGGGTATAGAGTGTATGGTATAGAGTGTAGGGTATAGAGTGTAGGGTGTAGAGTGTAGGGTATAGCGTGTAGGGTATAGAGTGTAGGGTATAGAGTGTAGTGTATAGAGTGTAGGGTGTAGAGTGTAGGGTATAGAGTGTAGGGTATAGAGTGTATGGTATAGAGTGTAGAGTGTAGGATATAGAGTGTAGGGTATAGAGTGTAGAGTGTAGGGTATAGAGTGTAGGGTATAGAGTGTAGGGTATAGAGTGTAGAGTGTAGGGATTAGAGTGTAGGGTATAGAGTGTAGGGTATAGAGTGTAGAGTGTAGGGTATAGAGTGAAGGGTATAGAGTGTAGAGTGTAGGGTATAGAGTTTAGGGTATAGAGTGTAGGGTATAGAGTGTAGGGTATAGAGTGTAGGGTATAGAGTGTAGGGTATAGAGTGTAGAGTGTAGGGTATAGAGTGTAGGGTATAGAGTGTAGGGTATAGAGTGTAAAGTGTAGGGTATAGAGTGTAGGGTATAGAGTGTAGTTCATAGAGTGTAGTGTATAGAGTGTAGGGTGTAGAGTGTAGGGTATAGAGTGTAGGGTATAGAGTGTAGAGTGTAGGGTATAGAGTGTAGGGTATAGAGTGTAGGGTATAGAGTGTAGGGTATAGAGTGTAGGGTATAGAGTGTAGGGTATAGAGTGTAGAGTGCAGGGTATAGAGTGTAGAGTGTAGGGTATAGAGTGTAGGGTATAGAGTGTAGGGTATAGAGTGTAGAGTGTAGGGTATAGAGTGTAGAGTGTAGGGTGTAGAGTGTATGGTATAGAGTGTAGGGTATAGAGTGTAGGGTGTAGAGTGTTGGGTATAGAGTGTAGGGTATAGAGTGTAGGGTATAGAGTGTAGGGTATAGAGTGTAGGGAATAGAGTGTAGAGTGTAAGGTATAGAGTGTAGAGTGTAGGGTATAGAGTGTAGGGTATAGAGTGTAGAGTGTAGGGATTAGAGTGTAGGGTATAGAGTGTAGGGTATAGAGTGTAGGGTATAGAGTGTAGAGTGTAGGGTATAGAGTGTAGGGTATAGAGTGTAGGGTATAGAGTGTAGGGCATAGAGTGTAGGGTATAGAGTGTAGGGTAGAGAGTGTAGAGTGTAGGGTATAGAGTGTAGGGTATAGAGTGTAGGGTGTAGAGTGTAGGGTATAGAGTGTAGAGTGTAGGGTATAGAGTGTATGGTATAGAGTGTAGGGTATAGAGTGTAGGGTGTAGAGTGTAGGGTATAGAGTGTAGGGTATAGACTGTAGGGTATAGAGTGTAGGGTATAGAGTGTAGGGTATAGATTGTAGAGTGTATGCTATAGAGTGTAGGGTGTAGAGTGTAGAGTGTAGGGTATAGAGTGTAGGGCATAGAGTGTAGGGTATAGAGTGTAGGGTATAGAGTGTAGAGTGTAGGGTATAGTGTGTAGGGTATAGAGTGTAGGGTATAGAGTGTAGAGTGTAGGGTATAGAGTGTATGCTATAGAGTGTATGGTGTAGAGTGTATGGTATAGAGTGTAGGGTATAGAGTGTAGAGTGTATGGTATAGAGTGTAGGGTATAGAGTGTAGGGTATAGAGTGTATGTTATAGAGTGTAGGGTATAGAGTGTAGGGTAGAGAGTGTAGAGTGTAGGGTATAGAGTGTAGGGTATAGAGTGTAGGGTATAGAGTGTAGAGTGTTGGGATTAGAGTGTAGGGTATAGAGTGTAGGATGTAGAGTGTAGGGTATAGAGTGTAGAGTGTAGGGTATAGAGTGTATGGTATAGAGTGTAGGGTATAGAGTGTAGGGTGTAGAGTGTAGGGTATAGCGTGTAGGGTATAGAGTGTAGGGTATAGAGTGTAGTGTATAGAGTGTAGGGTGTAGAGTGTAGGGTATAGAGTGTAGGGTATAGACTGTAGGGTATAGAGTGTATGGTATAGAGTGTAGAGTGTAGGATATAGAGTGTAGGGTATAGAGTGTAGAGTGTAGGGTATAGAGTGTAGGGTATAGAGTGTAGGGTATAGAGTGTAGAGTGTAGGGATTAGAGTGTAGGGTATAGAGTGTAGGGTATAGAGTGTAGAGTGTAGGGTATAGAGTGTAGGGTATAGAGTGTAGAGTGTAGGGTATAGAGTTTAGGGTATAGAGTGTAGGGTATAGAGTGTAGGGTATAGAGTGTAGGGTATAGAGTGTAGGGTATAGAGTGTAGGGTATAGAGTGTAGAGTGTAGGGTATAGAGTGTAGAGTATAGAGAGTAGAGTGTAGGGATTAGAGTGTAGGGTATAGAGTGTAGGGTGTAGAGTGTAGGGTATAGAGTGTAGAGTGTAGGGTATAGAGTGTATGGTATAGAGTGTAGGGTATAGAGTGTAGGGTGTAGAGTGTAGGGTATAGAGTGTAGGGTATAGAGTGTAGGGTATAGAGTGTAGGGTATAGAGTGTAGGGAATAGAGTGTAGAGTGTAAGGTATAGAGTGTAGAGTGTAGAGTATAGAGTGTAGGGTATAGACTGTAGGGTATAGAGTGTAGGGTATAGAGTGTAGGGTATAGATTGTAGAGTGTAGGCTATAGAGTGTAGGGTATAGAGTGTAGAGTGTAGGGTATAGAGTGTAGGGCATAGAGTGTAGGGTATAGAGTGTAGGGTATAGAGTGTAGAGTGTAGGGTATAGTGTGTAGGGTATAGAGTGCAGGATGTAGAGTGTAGGGTATAGAGTGTAGGGAATAGAGTGTAGAGTGTAGGGTATAGAGTGTATGCTATAGAGTGTATGGTGTAGAGTGTATGGTATAGAGTGTAGGGTATAGAGTGTAGAGTGTATGGTATAGAGTGTAGGGTATAGAGTGTAGGGTATAGAGTGTAGAGTGTTGGGATTAGAGTGTAGGGTATAGAGTGTAGGATGTAGAGTGTAGGGTATAGAGTGTAGAGTGTAGGGTATAGAGTGTATGGTATAGAGTGTAGGGTATAGAGTGTAGGGTGTAGAGTGTAGGGTATAGCGTGTAGGGTATAGAGTGTAGGGTATAGAGTGTAGTGTATAGAGTGTAGGGTGTAGAGTGTAGGGTATAGAGTGTAGGGTATAGAGTGTAGGGTATAGAGTGTATGGTATAGAGTGTAGAGTGTAGGATATAGAGTGTAGGGTATAGAGTGTAGAGTGTAGGGTATAGAGTGTAGGGTATAGAGTGTAGGGTATAGAGTGTAGAGTGTAGGATATAGAGTGTAGGGTATAGAGTGTAGAGTGTAGGGTATAGAGTGTAGGGTATAGAGTGTAGGGTATAGAGTGTAGAGTGTAGGGATTAGAGTGTAGGGTATAGAGTGTAGAGTGTAGGGTATAGAGTGTAGGGTATAGAGTGTAGAGTGTAGGGTATAGAGTTTAGGGTATAGAGTGTAGGGTATAGAGTGTAGGGTATAGAGTGTAGGGTATAGAGTGTAGGGTATAGAGTGTAGAGTGTAGGGTATAGAGTGTATGGTATAGAGTGTAGGGTATAGAGTGTAGGGTGTAGAGTGTAGGGTATAGAGTGTAGGGTATAGAGTGTAGGGTATAGAGTGTAGGGAATAGAGTGTAGATTGTAAGGTATAGAGTGTAGAGTGTAGGGTATAGAGTGTAGGGTATAGACTGTAGGGTATAGAGTGTAGGGTATAGAGTGTAGGGTATAGATTGTAGAGTGTAGGCTATAGAGTGTAGGGTATAGAGTGTAGAGTGTAGGGTATAGAGTGTAGGGCATAGAGTGTAGGGTATAGAGTGTAGGGTATAGAGTGTAGAGTGTAGGGTATAGTGTGTAGGGTATAGAGTGCAGGATGTAGAGTGTAGGGTATAGAGTGTAGGGAATAGAGTGTAGAGTGTAGGGTATAGAGTGTATGCTATAGAGTGTATGGTGTAGAGTGTATGGTATAGAGTGTAGGGTATAGAGTGTAGAGTGTATGGTATAGAGTGTAGGGTATAGAGTGTAGGGTATAGAGTGTAGAGTGTTGGGATTAGAGTGTAGGGTATAGAGTGTAGGATGTAGAGTGTAGGGTATAGAGTGTAGAGTGTAGGGTATAGAGTGTATGGTATAGAGTGTAGGGTATAGAGTGTAGGGTGTAGAGTGTAGGGTATAGCGTGTAGGGTATAGAGTGTAGGGTATAGAGTGTAGTGTATAGAGTGTAGGGTGTAGAGTGTAGGGTATAGAGTGTAGGGTATAGAGTGTAGGGTATAGAGTGTATGGTATAGAGTGTAGAGTGTAGGATATAGAGTGTAGGGTATAGAGTGTAGAGTGTAGGGTATAGAGTGTAGGGTATAGAGTGTAGGGTATAGAGTGTAGAGTGTAGGGATTAGAGTGTAGGGTATAGAGTGTAGAGTGTAGGGTATAGAGTGTAGGGTATAGAGTGTAGAGTGTAGGGTATAGAGTTTAGGGTATAGAGTGTAGGGTATAGAGTGTAGGGTATAGAGTGTAGGGTATAGAGTGTAGGGTATAGAGTGTAGAGTGTAGGGTATAGAGTGTATGGTATAGAGTGTAGGGTATAGAGTGTAGGGTGTAGAGTGTAGGGTATAGAGTGTAGGGTATAGAGTGTAGGGTATAGAGTGTAGGGAATAGAGTGTAGATTGTAAGGTATAGAGTGTAGAGTGTAGGGTATAGAGTGTAGGGTATAGACTGTAGGGTATAGAGTGTAGGGTATAGAGTGTAGGGTATAGATTGTAGAGTGTAGGCTATAGAGTGTAGGGTATAGAGTGTAGAGTGTAGGGTATAGAGTGTATGGCATAGAGTGTAGGGTATAGAGTGTAGGGTATAGAGTGTAGAGTGTAGGGTATAGTGTGTAGGGTATAGAGTGCAGGGTGTAGAGTGTAGGGTATAGAGTGTAGGGTGTAGAGTGTAGAGTGTAGGGTATAGAGTGTATGCTATAGAGTGTATGGTGTAGAGTGTATGGTATAGAATGTAGGGTATAGAGTGTAGAGTGTATGGTATAGAGTGTAGGGTATAGAGTGTAGGGTATAGAGTGTATGTTATAGAGCGTAGGGTATAGAGTGTAGGGTAGAGAGTGTAGAGTGTAGGGTATAGAGTGTAGGGTATAGAGTGTAGGGTATAGAGTGTAGAGTGTTGGGATTAGAGTGTAGGGTATAGAGTGTAGGATGTAGAGTGTAGGGTATAGAGTGTAGAGTGTAGGGTATAGAGTGTATGGTAGAGTGTAGGGTATAGAGTGTAGGGTGTAGAGTGTAGGGTATAGAGTGTAGGGTATAGAGTGTAGAGTGTAGGGTATAGAGTGTAGGGTGTAGAGTGTAGGGTATAGAGTGTAGGGTATAGAGTGTAGAGTGTAGGGTATAGAGTGTATGCTATAGAGTGTATGGTGTAGAGTGTATGGTATAGAATGTAGGGTATAGAGTGTAGAGTGTATGGTATAGAGTGTAGGGTATAGAGTGTAGGGTATAGAGTGTATGTTATAGAGCGTAGGGTATAGAGTGTAGGGTAGAGAGTGTAGAGTGTAGGGTATAGAGTGTAGGGTATAGAGTGTAGGGTATAGAGTGTAGAGTGTTGGGATTAGAGTGTAGGGTATAGAGTGTAGGATGTAGAGTGTAGGGTATAGAGTGTAGAGTGTAGGGTATAGAGTGTATGGTATAGAGTGTAGGGTATAGAGTGTAGGGTGTAGAGTGTAGGATATAGAGTGTAGGGTATAGAGTGTAGAGTGTAGGGTATAGAGTGTAGGGTATAGAGTGTAGGGTATAGAGTGTAGAGTGTAGGGATTAGAGTGTAGGGTATAGAGTGTAGGGTATAGAGTGTAGAGTGTAGGGTATAGAGTGTAGGGTATAGAGTGTAGAGTGTAGGGTATAGAGTTTAGGGTATAGAGTGTAGGGTATAGAGTGTAGGGTATAGAGTGTAGGGTATAGAGTGTAGGGTATAGAGTGTAGGGTATAGAGTGTAGAGTGTAGGGTATAGAGTGTAGAGTATAGAGAGTAGAGTGTAGGGATTAGAGTGTAGGGTATAGAGTGTAGGGTGTAGAGTGTAGGGTATAGAGTGTAGAGTGTAGGGTATAGAGTGTATGGTATAGAGTGTAGGGTATAGAGTGTAGGGTGTAGAGTGTAGGGTATAGAGTGTAGGGTATAGAGTGTAGGGTATAGAGTGTAGGGTATAGAGTGTAGGGAATAGAGTGTAGAGTGTAAGGTATAGAGTGTAGAGTGTAGAGTATAGAGTGTAGGGTATAGACTGTAGGGTATAGAGTGTAGGGTATAGAGTGTAGGGTATAGATTGTAGAGTGTAGGCTATAGAGTGTAGGGTATAGAGTGTAGAGTGTAGGGTATAGAGTGTAGGGCATAGAGTGTAGGGTATAGAGTGTAGGGTATAGAGTGTAGAGTGTAGGGTATAGTGTGTAGGGTATAGAGTGCAGGATGTAGAGTGTAGGGTATAGATTGTAGGGTATAGAGTGTAGAGTGTAGGGTATAGAGTGTATGCTATAGAGTGTATGGTGTAGAGTGTATGGTATAGAGTGTAGGGTATAGAGTGTAGAGTGTATGGTATAGAGTGTAGGGTATAGAGTGTAGGGTATAGAGTGTATGTTATAGAGTGTAGGGTATAGAGTGTAGGGTAGAGAGTGTAGAGTGTAGGGTATAGAGTGTAGGGTATAGAGTGTAGGGTATAGAGTGTAGAGTGTTGGGATTAGAGTGTAGGGTATAGAGTGTAGGATGTAGAGTGTAGGGTATAGAGTGTAGAGTGTAGGGTATAGAGTGTATGGTATAGAGTGTAGGGTATAGAGTGTAGGGTGTAGAGTGTAGGGTATAGCGTGTAGGGTATAGAGTGTAGGGTATAGAGTGTAGTGTATAGAGTGTAGGGTGTAGAGTGTAGGGTATAGAGTGTAGGGTATAGAGTGTAGGGTATAGAGTGTATGGTATAGAGTGTAGAGTGTAGGATATAGAGTGTAGGGTATAGAGTGTAGAGTGTAGGGTATAGAGTGTAGGGTATAGAGTGTAGGGTATAGAGTGTAGAGTGTAGGGATGAGAGTGTAGGGTATAGAGTGTAGGGTATAGAGTGTAGAGTGTAGGGTATAGAGTGTAGGGTATAGAGTGTAGAGTGTAGGGTATAGAGTTTAGGGTATAGAGTGTAGGGTATAGAGTGTAGGGTATATAGTGTAGGGTATAGAGTGTAGGGTATAGAGTGTAGAGTGTAGGGTATAGAGTGTATGGTATAGAGTGTAGGGTATAGAGTGTAGGGTGTAGAGTGTAGGGTATAGAGTGTAGGGTATAGAGTGTAGGGTATAGAGTGTAGGGAATAGAGTGTAGATTGTAAGGTATAGAGTGTAGAGTGTAGGGTATAGAGTGTAGGGTATAGACTGTAGGGTATAGAGTGTAGGGTATAGAGTGTAGGGTATAGATTGTAGAGTGTAGGCTATAGAGTGTAGGGTATAGAGTGTAGAGTGTAGGGTATAGAGTGTAGGGCATAGAGTGTAGGGTATAGAGTGTAGGGTATAGAGTGTAGAGTGTAGGGTATAGTGTGTAGGGTATAGAGTGCAGGGTGTAGAGTGTAGGGTATAGAGTGTAGGGTGTAGAGTGTAGAGTGTAGGGTATAGAGTGTATGCTATAGAGTGTATGGTGTAGAGTGTATGGTATAGAATGTAGGGTATAGAGTGTAGAGTGTATGGTATAGAGTGTAGGGTATAGAGTGTAGGGTATAGAGTGTATGTTATAGAGCGTAGGGTATAGAGTGTAGGGTAGAGAGTGTAGAGTGTAGGGTATAGAGTGTAGGGTATAGAGTGTAGGGTATAGAGTGTAGAGTGTTGGGATTAGAGTGTAGGGTATAGAGTGTAGGATGTAGAGTGTAGGGTATAGAGTGTAGAGTGTAGGGTATAGAGTGTATGGTATAGAGTGTAGGGTATAGAGTGTAGGGTGTAGAGTGTAGGGTATAGCGTGTAGGGTATAGAGTGTAGGGTATAGAGTGTAGTGTATAGAGTGTAGGGTGTAGAGTGTAGGGTATAGAGTGTAGGGTATAGAGTGTATGGTATAGAGTGTAGAGTGTAGGATATAGAGTGTAGGGTATAGAGTGTAGAGTGTAGGGTATAGAGTGTAGGGTATAGAGTGTAGGGTATAGAGTGTAGAGTGTAGGGATTAGAGTGTAGGGTATAGAGTGTAGGGTATAGAGTGTAGAGTGTAGGGTATAGAGTGTAGGGTATAGAGTGTAGAGTGTAGGGTATAGAGTTTAGGGTATAGAGTGTAGGGTATAGAGTGTAGGGTATAGAGTGTAGGGTATAGAGTGTAGGGTATAGAGTGTAGAGTGTAGGGTATAGAGTGTAGGGTATAGAGTGTAGGGTATAGAGTGTAAAGTGTAGGGTATAGAGTGTAGGGTATAGAGTGTAGTTCATAGAGTGTAGTGTATAGAGTGTAGGGTGTAGAGTGTAGGGTATAGAGTGTAGGGTATAGAGTGTAGAGTGTAGGGTATAGAGTGTAGGGTATAGAGTGTAGGGTATAGAGTGTAGGGTATAGAGTGTAGGGTATAGAGTGTAGGGTATAGAGTGTAGAGTGCAGGGTATAGAGTGTAGAGTGTAGGGTATAGAGTGTAGGGTATAGAGTGTAGGGTATAGAGTGTAGAGTGTAGGGTATAGAGTGTAGAGTGTAGGGTGTAGAGTGTATGGTATAGAGTGTAGGGTATAGAGTGTAGGGTGTAGAGTGTTGGGTATAGAGTGTAGGGTATAGAGTGTAGGGTATAGAGTGTAGGGTATAGAGTGTAGGGAATAGAGTGTAGAGTGTAAGGTATAGAGTGTAGAGTGTAGGGTATAGAGTGTAGGGTATAGAGTGTAGAGTGTAGGGATTAGAGTGTAGGGTATAGAGTGTAGGGTATAGAGTGTAGGGTATAGAGTGTAGAGTGTAGGGTATAGAGTGTAGGGTATAGAGTGTAGGGTATAGAGTGTAGGGCATAGAGTGTAGGGTATAGAGTGTAGGGTAGAGAGTGTAGAGTGTAGGGTATAGAGTGTAGGGTATAGAGTGTAGGGTGTAGAGTGTAGGGTATAGAGTGTAGAGTGTAGGGTATAGAGTGTATGGTATAGAGTGTAGGGTATAGAGTGTAGGGTGTAGAGTGTAGGGTATAGAGTGTAGGGTATAGACTGTAGGGTATAGAGTGTAGGGTATAGAGTGTAGGGTATAGATTGTAGAGTGTATGCTATAGAGTGTAGGGTGTAGAGTGTAGAGTGTAGGGTATAGAGTGTAGGGCATAGAGTGTAGGGTATAGAGTGTAGGGTATAGAGTGTAGAGTGTAGGGTATAGTGTGTAGGGTATAGAGTGTAGGGTATAGAGTGTAGAGTGTAGGGTATAGAGTGTATGCTATAGAGTGTATGGTGTAGAGTGTATGGTATAGAGTGTAGGGTATAGAGTGTAGAGTGTATGGTATAGAGTGTAGGGTATAGAGTGTAGGGTATAGAGTGTATGTTATAGAGTGTAGGGTATAGAGTGTAGGGTAGAGAGTGTAGAGTGTAGGGTATAGAGTGTAGGGTATAGAGTGTAGGGTATAGAGTGTAGAGTGTTGGGATTAGAGTGTAGGGTATAGAGTGTAGGATGTAGAGTGTAGGGTATAGAGTGTAGAGTGTAGGGTATAGAGTGTATGGTATAGAGTGTAGGGTATAGAGTGTAGGGTGTAGAGTGTAGGGTATAGCGTGTAGGGTATAGAGTGTAGGGTATAGAGTGTAGTGTATAGAGTGTAGGGTGTAGAGTGTAGGGTATAGAGTGTAGGGTATAGACTGTAGGGTATAGAGTGTATGGTATAGAGTGTAGAGTGTAGGATATAGAGTGTAGGGTATAGAGTGTAGAGTGTAGGGTATAGAGTGTAGGGTATAGAGTGTAGGGTATAGAGTGTAGAGTGTAGGGATTAGAGTGTAGGGTATAGAGTGTAGGGTATAGAGTGTAGAGTGTAGGGTATAGAGTGTAGGGTATAGAGTGTAGAGTGTAGGGTATAGAGTTTAGGGTATAGAGTGTAGGGTATAGAGTGTAGGGTATAGAGTGTAGGGTATAGAGTGTAGGGTATAGAGTGTAGGGTATAGAGTGTAGAGTGTAGGGTATAGAGTGTAGAGTATAGAGAGTAGAGTGTAGGGATTAGAGTGTAGGGTATAGAGTGTAGGGTGTAGAGTGTAGGGTATAGAGTGTAGAGTGTAGGGTATAGAGTGTATGGTATAGAGTGTAGGGTATAGAGTGTAGGGTGTAGAGTGTAGGGTATAGAGTGTAGGGTATAGAGTGTAGGGTATAGAGTGTAGGGTATAGAGTGTAGGGAATAGAGTGTAGAGTGTAAGGTATAGAGTGTAGAGTGTAGAGTATAGAGTGTAGGGTATAGACTGTAGGGTATAGAGTGTAGGGTATAGAGTGTAGGGTATAGATTGTAGAGTGTAGGCTATAGAGTGTAGGGTATAGAGTGTAGAGTGTAGGGTATAGAGTGTAGGGCATAGAGTGTAGGGTATAGAGTGTAGGGTATAGAGTGTAGAGTGTAGGGTATAGTGTGTAGGGTATAGAGTGCAGGATGTAGAGTGTAGGGTATAGAGTGTAGGGAATAGAGTGTAGAGTGTAGGGTATAGAGTGTATGCTATAGAGTGTATGGTGTAGAGTGTATGGTATAGAGTGTAGGGTATAGAGTGTAGAGTGTATGGTATAGAGTGTAGGGTATAGAGTGTAGGGTATAGAGTGTAGAGTGTTGGGATTAGAGTGTAGGGTATAGAGTGTAGGATGTAGAGTGTAGGGTATAGAGTGTAGAGTGTAGGGTATAGAGTGTATGGTATAGAGTGTAGGGTATAGAGTGTAGGGTGTAGAGTGTAGGGTATAGCGTGTAGGGTATAGAGTGTAGGGTATAGAGTGTAGTGTATAGAGTGTAGGGTGTAGAGTGTAGGGTATAGAGTGTAGGGTATAGAGTGTAGGGTATAGAGTGTATGGTATAGAGTGTAGAGTGTAGGATATAGAGTGTAGGGTATAGAGTGTAGAGTGTAGGGTATAGAGTGTAGGGTATAGAGTGTAGGGTATAGAGTGTAGAGTGTAGGATATAGAGTGTAGGGTATAGAGTGTAGAGTGTAGGGTATAGAGTGTAGGGTATAGAGTGTAGGGTATAGAGTGTAGAGTGTAGGGATTAGAGTGTAGGGTATAGAGTGTAGAGTGTAGGGTATAGAGTGTAGGGTATAGAGTGTAGAGTGTAGGGTATAGAGTTTAGGGTATAGAGTGTAGGGTATAGAGTGTAGGGTATAGAGTGTAGGGTATAGAGTGTAGGGTATAGAGTGTAGAGTGTAGGGTATAGAGTGTATGGTATAGAGTGTAGGGTATAGAGTGTAGGGTGTAGAGTGTAGGGTATAGAGTGTAGGGTATAGAGTGTAGGGTATAGAGTGTAGGGAATAGAGTGTAGATTGTAAGGTATAGAGTGTAGAGTGTAGGGTATAGAGTGTAGGGTATAGACTGTAGGGTATAGAGTGTAGGGTATAGAGTGTAGGGTATAGATTGTAGAGTGTAGGCTATAGAGTGTAGGGTATAGAGTGTAGAGTGTAGGGTATAGAGTGTATGGCATAGAGTGTAGGGTATAGAGTGTAGGGTATAGAGTGTAGAGTGTAGGGTATAGTGTGTAGGGTATAGAGTGCAGGGTGTAGAGTGTAGGGTATAGAGTGTAGGGTGTAGAGTGTAGAGTGTAGGGTATAGAGTGTATGCTATAGAGTGTATGGTGTAGAGTGTATGGTATAGAATGTAGGGTATAGAGTGTAGAGTGTATGGTATAGAGTGTAGGGTATAGAGTGTAGGGTATAGAGTGTATGTTATAGAGCGTAGGGTATAGAGTGTAGGGTAGAGAGTGTAGAGTGTAGGGTATAGAGTGTAGGGTATAGAGTGTAGGGTATAGAGTGTAGAGTGTTGGGATTAGAGTGTAGGGTATAGAGTGTAGGATGTAGAGTGTAGGGTATAGAGTGTAGAGTGTAGGGTATAGAGTGTATGGTATAGAGTGTAGGGTATAGAGTGTAGGGTGTAGAGTGTAGGGTATAGAGTGTAGGGTATAGAGTGTAGAGTGTAGGGTATAGAGTGTAGGGTGTAGAGTGTAGGGTATAGAGTGTAGGGTATAGAGTGTAGAGTGTAGGGTATAGAGTGTATGCTATAGAGTGTATGGTGTAGAGTGTATGGTATAGAATGTAGGGTATAGAGTGTAGAGTGTATGGTATAGAGTGTAGGGTATAGAGTGTAGGGTATAGAGTGTATGTTATAGAGCGTAGGGTATAGAGTGTAGGGTAGAGAGTGTAGAGTGTAGGGTATAGAGTGTAGGGTATAGAGTGTAGGGTATAGAGTGTAGAGTGTTGGGATTAGAGTGTAGGGTATAGAGTGTAGGATGTAGAGTGTAGGGTATAGAGTGTAGAGTGTAGGGTATAGAGTGTATGGTATAGAGTGTAGGGTATAGAGTGTAGGGTGTAGAGTGTAGGATATAGAGTGTAGGGTATAGAGTGTAGAGTGTAGGGTATAGAGTGTAGGGTATAGAGTGTAGGGTATAGAGTGTAGAGTGTAGGGATTAGAGTGTAGGGTATAGAGTGTAGGGTATAGAGTGTAGAGTGTAGGGTATAGAGTGTAGGGTATAGAGTGTAGAGTGTAGGGTATAGAGTTTAGGGTATAGAGTGTAGGGTATAGAGTGTAGGGTATAGAGTGTAGGGTATAGAGTGTAGGGTATAGAGTGTAGGGTATAGAGTGTAGAGTGTAGGGTATAGAGTGTAGAGTATAGAGAGTAGAGTGTAGGGATTAGAGTGTAGGGTATAGAGTGTAGGGTGTAGAGTGTAGGGTATAGAGTGTAGAGTGTAGGGTATAGAGTGTATGGTATAGAGTGTAGGGTATAGAGTGTAGGGTGTAGAGTGTAGGGTATAGAGTGTAGGGTATAGAGTGTAGGGTATAGAGTGTAGGGTATAGAGTGTAGGGAATAGAGTGTAGAGTGTAAGGTATAGAGTGTAGAGTGTAGAGTATAGAGTGTAGGGTATAGACTGTAGGGTATAGAGTGTAGGGTATAGAGTGTAGGGTATAGATTGTAGAGTGTAGGCTATAGAGTGTAGGGTATAGAGTGTAGAGTGTAGGGTATAGAGTGTAGGGCATAGAGTGTAGGGTATAGAGTGTAGGGTATAGAGTGTAGAGTGTAGGGTATAGTGTGTAGGGTATAGAGTGCAGGATGTAGAGTGTAGGGTATAGATTGTAGGGTATAGAGTGTAGAGTGTAGGGTATAGAGTGTATGCTATAGAGTGTATGGTGTAGAGTGTATGGTATAGAGTGTAGGGTATAGAGTGTAGAGTGTATGGTATAGAGTGTAGGGTATAGAGTGTAGGGTATAGAGTGTATGTTATAGAGTGTAGGGTATAGAGTGTAGGGTAGAGAGTGTAGAGTGTAGGGTATAGAGTGTAGGGTATAGAGTGTAGGGTATAGAGTGTAGAGTGTTGGGATTAGAGTGTAGGGTATAGAGTGTAGGATGTAGAGTGTAGGGTATAGAGTGTAGAGTGTAGGGTATAGAGTGTATGGTATAGAGTGTAGGGTATAGAGTGTAGGGTGTAGAGTGTAGGGTATAGCGTGTAGGGTATAGAGTGTAGGGTATAGAGTGTAGTGTATAGAGTGTAGGGTGTAGAGTGTAGGGTATAGAGTGTAGGGTATAGAGTGTAGGGTATAGAGTGTATGGTATAGAGTGTAGAGTGTAGGATATAGAGTGTAGGGTATAGAGTGTAGAGTGTAGGGTATAGAGTGTAGGGTATAGAGTGTAGGGTATAGAGTGTAGAGTGTAGGGATTAGAGTGTAGGGTATAGAGTGTAGGGTATAGAGTGTAGAGTGTAGGGTATAGAGTGTAGGGTATAGAGTGTAGAGTGTAGGGTATAGAGTTTAGGGTATAGAGTGTAGGGTATAGAGTGTAGGGTATATAGTGTAGGGTATAGAGTGTAGGGTATAGAGTGTAGAGTGTAGGGTATAGAGTGTATGGTATAGAGTGTAGGGTATAGAGTGTAGGGTGTAGAGTGTAGGGTATAGAGTGTAGGGTATAGAGTGTAGGGTATAGAGTGTAGGGAATAGAGTGTAGATTGTAAGGTATAGAGTGTAGAGTGTAGGGTATAGAGTGTAGGGTATAGACTGTAGGGTATAGAGTGTAGGGTATAGAGTGTAGGGTATAGATTGTAGAGTGTAGGCTATAGAGTGTAGGGTATAGAGTGTAGAGTGTAGGGTATAGAGTGTAGGGCATAGAGTGTAGGGTATAGAGTGTAGGGTATAGAGTGTAGAGTGTAGGGTATAGTGTGTAGGGTATAGAGTGCAGGGTGTAGAGTGTAGGGTATAGAGTGTAGGGTGTAGAGTGTAGAGTGTAGGGTATAGAGTGTATGCTATAGAGTGTATGGTGTAGAGTGTATGGTATAGAATGTAGGGTATAGAGTGTAGAGTGTATGGTATAGAGTGTAGGGTATAGAGTGTAGGGTATAGAGTGTATGTTATAGAGCGTAGGGTATAGAGTGTAGGGTAGAGAGTGTAGAGTGTAGGGTATAGAGTGTAGGGTATAGAGTGTAGGGTATAGAGTGTAGAGTGTTGGGATTAGAGTGTAGGGTATAGAGTGTAGGATGTAGAGTGTAGGGTATAGAGTGTAGAGTGTAGGGTATAGAGTGTATGGTATAGAGTGTAGGGTATAGAGTGTAGGGTGTAGAGTGTAGGGTATAGCGTGTAGGGTATAGAGTGTAGGGTATAGAGTGTAGTGTATAGAGTGTAGGGTGTAGAGTGTAGGGTATAGAGTGTAGGGTATAGAGTGTATGGTATAGAGTGTAGAGTGTAGGATATAGAGTGTAGGGTATAGAGTGTAGAGTGTAGGGTATAGAGTGTAGGGTATAGAGTGTAGGGTATAGAGTGTAGAGTGTAGGGATTAGAGTGTAGGGTATAGAGTGTAGGGTATAGAGTGTAGAGTGTAGGGTATAGAGTGTAGGGTATAGAGTGTAGAGTGTAGGGTATAGAGTTTAGGGTATAGAGTGTAGGGTATAGAGTGTAGGGTATAGAGTGTAGGGTATAGAGTGTAGGGTATAGAGTGTAGAGTGTAGGGTATAGAGTGTAGGGTATAGAGTGTAGGGTATAGAGTGTAAAGTGTAGGGTATAGAGTGTAGGGTATAGAGTGTAGTTCATAGAGTGTAGTGTATAGAGTGTAGGGTGTAGAGTGTAGGGTATAGAGTGTAGGGTATAGAGTGTAGAGTGTAGGGTATAGAGTGTAGGGTATAGAGTGTAGGGTATAGAGTGTAGGGTATAGAGTGTAGGGTATAGAGTGTAGGGTATAGAGTGTAGAGTGCAGGGTATAGAGTGTAGAGTGTAGGGTATAGAGTGTAGGGTATAGAGTGTAGGGTATAGAGTGTAGAGTGTAGGGTATAGAGTGTAGAGTGTAGGGTGTAGAGTGTATGGTATAGAGTGTAGGGTATAGAGTGTAGGGTGTAGAGTGTTGGGTATAGAGTGTAGGGTATAGAGTGTAGGGTATAGAGTGTAGGGTATAGAGTGTAGGGAATAGAGTGTAGAGTGTAAGGTATAGAGTGTAGAGTGTAGGGTATAGAGTGTAGGGTATAGAGTGTAGAGTGTAGGGATTAGAGTGTAGGGTATAGAGTGTAGGGTATAGAGTGTAGGGTATAGAGTGTAGAGTGTAGGGTATAGAGTGTAGGGTATAGAGTGTAGGGTATAGAGTGTAGGGCATAGAGTGTAGGGTATAGAGTGTAGGGTAGAGAGTGTAGAGTGTAGGGTATAGAGTGTAGGGTATAGAGTGTAGGGTGTAGAGTGTAGGGTATAGAGTGTAGAGTGTAGGGTATAGAGTGTATGGTATAGAGTGTAGGGTATAGAGTGTAGGGTGTAGAGTGTAGGGTATAGAGTGTAGGGTATAGAGTGTAGGGTATAGAGTGTAGGGAATAGAGTGTAGAGTGTAAGGTATAGAGTGTAGAGTGTAGGGTATAGAGTGTAGAGTATAGAGAGTAGAGTGTAGGGATTAGAGTGTAGGGTATAGAGTGTAGGGTGTAGAGTGTAGGGTATAGAGTGTAGAGTGTAGGGTATAGAGTGTATGGTATAGAGTGTAGGGTATAGAGTGTAGGGTGTAGAGTGTAGGGTATAGAGTGTAGGGTATAGAGTGTAGGGTATAGAGTGTAGGGAATAGAGTGTAGAGTGTAAGGTATAGAGTGTAGAGTGTAGGGTATAGAGTGTAGGGTATAGACTGTAGGGTATAGAGTGTAGGGTATAGAGTGTAGGGTATAGATTGTAGAGTGTATGCTATAGAGTGTAGAGTGTAGAGTGTAGGGTATAGAGTGTAGGGCATAGAGTGTAGGGTATAGAGTGTAGGGTATAGAGTGTAGAGTGTAGGGTATAGTGTGTAGGGTATAGAGTGTAGGGTATAGAGTGTAGAGTGTAGGGTATAGAGTGTATGCTATAGAGTGTATGGTGTAGAGTGTATGGTATAGAGTGTAGGGTATAGAGTGTAGAGTGTATGGTATAGAGTGTAGGGTATAGAGTGTAGGGTATAGAGTGTATGTTATAGAGTGTAGGGTATAGAGTGTAGGGTAGAGAGTGTAGAGTGTAGGGTATAGAGTGTAGGGTATAGAGTGTAGGGTATAGAGTGTAGAGTGTTGGGATTAGAGTGTAGGGTATAGAGTGTAGGATGTAGAGTGTAGGGTATAGAGTGTAGAGTGTAGGGTATAGAGTGTATGGTATAGAGTGTAGGGTATAGAGTGTAGGGTGTAGAGTGTAGGGTATAGCGTGTAGGGTATAGAGTGTAGGGTATAGAGTGTAGTGTATAGAGTGTAGGGTGTAGAGTGTTAGGTATAGAGTGTAGGGTATAGAGTGTAGGGTATAGAGTGTATGGTATAGAGTGTAGAGTGTAGGATATAGAGTGTAGGGTATAGAGTGTAGAGTGTAGGGTATAGAGTGTAGGGTATAGAGTGTAGGGTATAGAGTGTAGAGTGTAGGGATTAGAGTGTAGGGTATAGAGTGTAGGGTATAGAGTGTAGAGTGTAGGGTATAGAGTGTAGGGTATAGAGTGTAGAGTGTAGGGTATAGAGTTTAGGGTATAGAGTGTAGGGTATAGAGTGTAGGGTATAGAGTGTAGGGTATAGAGTGTAGGGTATAGAGTGTAGGGTATAGAGTGTAGAGTGTAGGGTATAGAGTGTAGAGTATAGAGAGTAGAGTGTAGGGATTAGAGTGTAGGGTATAGAGTGTAGGGTGTAGAGTGTAGGGTATAGAGTGTAGAGTGTAGGGTATAGAGTGTATGGTATAGAGTGTAGGGTATAGAGTGTAGGGTGTAGAGTGTAGGGTATAGAGTGTAGGGTATAGAGTGTAGGGTATAGAGTGTAGGGTATAGAGTGTAGGGAATAGAGTGTAGAGTGTAAGGTATAGAGTGTAGAGTGTAGAGTATAGAGTGTAGGGTATAGACTGTAGGGTATAGAGTGTAGGGTATAGAGTGTAGGGTATAGATTGTAGAGTGTAGGCTATAGAGTGTAGGGTATAGAGTGTAGAGTGTAGGGTATAGAGTGTAGGGCATAGAGTGTAGGGTATAGAGTGTAGGGTATAGAGTGTAGAGTGTAGGGTATAGTGTGTAGGGTATAGAGTGCAGGATGTAGAGTGTAGGGTATAGAGTGTAGGGTATAGAGTGTAGAGTGTAGGGTATAGAGTGTATGCTATAGAGTGTATGGTGTAGAGTGTATGGTATAGAGTGTAGGGTATAGAGTGTAGAGTGTATGGTATAGAGTGTAGGGTATAGAGTGTAGGGTATAGAGTGTAGAGTGTTGGGATTAGAGTGTAGGGTATAGAGTGTAGGATGTAGAGTGTAGGGTATAGAGTGTAGAGTGTAGGGTATAGAGTGTATGGTATAGAGTGTAGGGTATAGAGTGTAGGGTGTAGAGTGTAGGGTATAGCGTGTAGGGTATAGAGTGTAGGGTATAGAGTGTAGTGTATAGAGTGTAGGGTGTAGAGTGTAGGGTATAGAGTGTAGGGTATAGAGTGTAGGGTATAGAGTGTATGGTATAGAGTGTAGAGTGTAGGATATAGAGTGTAGGGTATAGAGTGTAGAGTGTAGGGTATAGAGTGTAGGGTATAGAGTGTAGGGTATAGAGTGTAGAGTGTAGGGATTAGAGTGTAGGGTATAGAGTGTAGAGTGTAGGGTATAGAGTGTAGGGTATAGAGTGTAGAGTGTAGGGTATAGAGTTTAGGGTATAGAGTGTAGGGTATAGAGTGTAGGGTATAGAGTGTAGGGTATAGAGTGTAGGGTATAGAGTGTAGAGTGTAGGGTATAGAGTGTATGGTATAGAGTGTAGGGTATAGAGTGTAGGGTGTAGAGTGTAGGGTATAGAGTGTAGGGTATAGAGTGTAGGGTATAGAGTGTAGGGAATAGAGTGTAGATTGTAAGGTATAGAGTGTAGAGTGTAGGGTATAGAGTGTAGGGTGTAGACTGTAGGGTATAGAGTGTAGGGTATAGAGTGTAGGGTATAGATTGTAGAGTGTAGGCTATAGAGTGTAGGGTATAGAGTGTAGAGTGTAGGGTATAGAGTGTATGGCATAGAGTGTAGGGTATAGAGTGTAGGGTATAGAGTGTAGAGTGTAGGGTATAGTGTGTAGGGTATAGAGTGCAGGGTGTAGAGTGTAGGGTATAGAGTGTAGGGTGTAGAGTGTAGAGTGTAGGGTATAGAGTGTATGCTATAGAGTGTATGGTGTAGAGTGTATGGTATAGAATGTAGGGTATAGAGTGTAGAGTGTATGGTATAGAGTGTAGGGTATAGAGTGTAGGGTATAGAGTGTATGTTATAGAGCGTAGGGTATAGAGTGTAGGGTAGAGAGTGTAGAGTGTAGGGTATAGAGTGTAGGGTATAGAGTGTAGGGTATAGAGTGTAGAGTGTTGGGATTAGAGTGTAGGGTATAGAGTGTAGGATGTAGAGTGTAGGGTATAGAGTGTAGAGTGTAGGGTATAGAGTGTATGGTATAGAGTGTAGGGTATAGAGTGTAGGGTGTAGAGTGTAGGGTATAGAGTGTAGGGTATAGAGTGTAGAGTGTAGGGTATAGAGTGTAGGGTGTAGAGTGTAGGGTATAGAGTGTAGGGTATAGAGTGTAGAGTGTAGGGTATAGAGTGTATGCTATAGAGTGTATGGTGTAGAGTGTATGGTATAGAATGTAGGGTATAGAGTGTAGAGTGTATGGTATAGAGTGTAGGGTATAGAGTGTAGGGTATAGAGTGTATGTTATAGAGCGTAGGGTATAGAGTGTAGGGTAGAGAGTGTAGAGTGTAGGGTATAGAGTGTAGGGTATAGAGTGTAGGGTATAGAGTGTAGAGTGTTGGGATTAGAGTGTAGGGTATAGAGTGTAGGATGTAGAGTGTAGGGTATAGAGTGTAGAGTGTAGGGTATAGAGTGTATGGTATAGAGTGTAGGGTATAGAGTGTAGGGTGTAGAGTGTAGGATATAGAGTGTAGGGTATAGAGTGTAGAGTGTAGGGTATAGAGTGTAGGGTATAGAGTGTAGGGTATAGAGTGTAGAGTGTAGGGATTAGAGTGTAGGGTATAGAGTGTAGGGTATAGAGTGTAGAGTGTAGGGTATAGAGTGTAGGGTATAGAGTGTAGAGTGTAGGGTATAGAGTTTAGGGTATAGAGTGTAGGGTATAGAGTGTAGGGTATAGAGTGTAGGGTATAGAGTGTAGGGTATAGAGTGTAGGGTATAGAGTGTAGAGTGTAGGGTATAGAGTGTAGAGTATAGAGAGTAGAGTGTAGGGATTAGAGTGTAGGGTATAGAGTGTAGGGTGTAGAGTGTAGGGTATAGAGTGTAGAGTGTAGGGTATAGAGTGTATGGTATAGAGTGTAGGGTATAGAGTGTAGGGTGTAGAGTGTAGGGTATAGAGTGTAGGGTATAGAGTGTAGGGTATAGAGTGTAGGGTATAGAGTGTAGGGAATAGAGTGTAGAGTGTAAGGTATAGAGTGTAGAGTGTAGAGTATAGAGTGTAGGGTATAGACTGTAGGGTATAGAGTGTAGGGTATAGAGTGTAGGGTATAGATTGTAGAGTGTAGGCTATAGAGTGTAGGGTATAGAGTGTAGAGTGTAGGGTATAGAGTGTAGGGCATAGAGTGTAGGGTATAGAGTGTAGGGTATAGAGTGTAGAGTGTAGGGTATAGTGTGTAGGGTATAGAGTGCAGGATGTAGAGTGTAGGGTATAGATTGTAGGGTATAGAGTGTAGAGTGTAGGGTATAGAGTGTATGCTATAGAGTGTATGGTGTAGAGTGTATGGTATAGAGTGTAGGGTATAGAGTGTAGAGTGTATGGTATAGAGTGTAGGGTATAGAGTGTAGGGTATAGAGTGTATGTTATAGAGTGTAGGGTATAGAGTGTAGGGTAGAGAGTGTAGAGTGTAGGGTATAGAGTGTAGGGTATAGAGTGTAGGGTATAGAGTGTAGAGTGTTGGGATTAGAGTGTAGGGTATAGAGTGTAGGATGTAGAGTGTAGGGTATAGAGTGTAGAGTGTAGGGTATAGAGTGTATGGTATAGAGTGTAGGGTATAGAGTGTAGGGTGTAGAGTGTAGGGTATAGCGTGTAGGGTATAGAGTGTAGGGTATAGAATGTAGTGTATAGAGTGTAGGGTGTAGAGTGTAGGGTATAGAGTGTAGGGTATAGAGTGTAGGGTATAGAGTGTATGGTATAGAGTGTAGAGTGTAGGATATAGAGTGTAGGGTATAGAGTGTAGAGTGTAGGGTATAGAGTGTAGGGTATAGAGTGTAGGGTATAGAGTGTAGAGTGTAGGGATTAGAGTGTAGGGTATAGAGTGTAGGGTATAGAGTGTAGAGTGTAGGGTATAGAGTGTAGGGTATAGAGTGTAGAGTGTAGGGTATAGAGTTTAGGGTATAGAGTGTAGGGTATAGAGTGTAGGGTATATAGTGTAGGGTATAGAGTGTAGGGTATAGAGTGTAGAGTGTAGGGTATAGAGTGTATGGTATAGAGTGTAGGGTATAGAGTGTAGGGTGTAGAGTGTAGGGTATAGAGTGTAGGGTATAGAGTGTAGGGTATAGAGTGTAGGGAATAGAGTGTAGATTGTAAGGTATAGAGTGTAGAGTGTAGGGTATAGAGTGTAGGGTATAGACTGTAGGGTATAGAGTGTAGGGTATAGAGTGTAGGGTATAGATTGTAGAGTGTAGGCTATAGAGTGTAGGGTATAGAGTGTAGAGTGTAGGGTATAGAGTGTAGGGCATAGAGTGTAGGGTATAGAGTGTAGGGTATAGAGTGTAGAGTGTAGGGTATAGTGTGTAGGGTATAGAGTGCAGGGTGTAGAGTGTAGGGTATAGAGTGTAGGGTGTAGAGTGTAGAGTGTAGGGTATAGAGTGTATGCTATAGAGTGTATGGTGTAGAGTGTATGGTATAGAATGTAGGGTATAGAGTGTAGAGTGTATGGTATAGAGTGTAGGGTATAGAGTGTAGGGTATAGAGTGTATGTTATAGAGCGTAGGGTATAGAGTGTAGGGTAGAGAGTGTAGAGTGTAGGGTATAGAGTGTAGGGTATAGAGTGTAGGGTATAGAGTGTAGAGTGTTGGGATTAGAGTGTAGGGTATAGAGTGTAGGATGTAGAGTGTAGGGTATAGAGTGTAGAGTGTAGGGTATAGAGTGTATGGTATAGAGTGTAGGGTATAGAGTGTAGGGTGTAGAGTGTAGGGTATAGCGTGTAGGGTATAGAGTGTAGGGTATAGAGTGTAGTGTATAGAGTGTAGGGTGTAGAGTGTAGGGTATAGAGTGTAGGGTATAGAGTGTATGGTATAGAGTGTAGAGTGTAGGATATAGAGTGTAGGGTATAGAGTGTAGAGTGTAGGGTATAGAGTGTAGGGTATAGAGTGTAGGGTATAGAGTGTAGAGTGTAGGGATTAGAGTGTAGGGTATAGAGTGTAGGGTATAGAGTGTAGAGTGTAGGGTATAGAGTGTAGGGTATAGAGTGTAGAGTGTAGGGTATAGAGTTTAGGGTATAGAGTGTAGGGTATAGAGTGTAGGGTATAGAGTGTAGGGTATAGAGTGTAGGGTATAGAGTGTAGAGTGTAGGGTATAGAGTGTAGGGTATAGAGTGTAGGGTATAGAGTGTAAAGTGTAGGGTATAGAGTGTAGGGTATAGAGTGTAGTTCATAGAGTGTAGTGTATAGAGTGTAGGGTGTAGAGTGTAGGGTATAGAGTGTAGGGTATAGAGTGTAGGGTATAGAGTGTAGGGTATAGAGTGTAGGGTATAGAGTGTAGGGTATAGAGTGTAGGGTATAGAGTGTAGGGTATAGAGTGTAGAGTGCAGGGTATAGAGTGTAGAGTGTAGGGTATAGAGTGTAGGGTATAGAGTGTAGGGTATAGAGTGTAGAGTGTAGGGTATAGAGTGTAGAGTGTAGGGTGTAGAGTGTATGGTATAGAGTGTAGGGTATAGAGTGTAGGGTGTAGAGTGTTGGGTATAGAGTGTAGGGTATAGAGTGTAGGGTATAGAGTGTAGGGTATAGAGTGTAGGGAATAGAGTGTAGAGTGTAAGGTATAGAGTGTAGAGTGTAGGGTATAGAGTGTAGGGTATAGAGTGTAGAGTGTAGGGATTAGAGTGTAGGGTATAGAGTGTAGGGTATAGAGTGTAGGGTATAGAGTGTAGAGTGTAGGGTATAGAGTGTAGGGTATAGAGTGTAGGGTATAGAGTGTAGGGCATAGAGTGTAGGGTATAGAGTGTAGGGTATAGAGTGTAGAGTGTAGGGTATAGAGTGTAGGGTATAGAGTGTAGGGTATAGCGTGTAGAGTGTAGGGTATAGAGTGTAGGGTATAGAGTGTAGGGTATAGAGTGTGGGGCATAGAGTGTAGGGTATAGAGTGTAGGGTATAGAATGTAGAGTGTAGGGTATAGAGTGTCGGGTATAGAGTGTAGGGTATAGAGTGTAGAGTGTAGGGTATAGAGTGTAGGGTATAGAGTGTAGGGTATAGAGTGTAGAGTGTAGGGTATAGAGTGTAGGGTATAGAGTGTAGGGTATAGAGTGTAGGGCATAGAGTGTAGGGTATAGAGTGTAGGGAATAGAGTTTAGAGTGTAGGGTATAGAGTGTAGGGTATAGAGTGTAGGGTATAGAGTGTAGAGTGTAGGGTATAGAGTGTAGGGTATAGAGTGTAGGGTAGAGAGTGTAGAGTGTAGGGTATAGAGTGTAGGGTATAGAGTGTAGGGTATAGAGTGTAGAGTGTAGGGATTAGAGTGTAGGGTATAGAGTGTAGGGTGTAGAGTGTAGGGCATAGAGTGTAGAGTGTAGGGTATAGAGTGTATGGTATAGAGTGTATGGTATAGAGTGTAGGGTGTAGAGTGTAGGGTATAGAGTGTAGGGTATAGAGTGTAGGGTATAGAGTGTAGGGTATAGAGTGTAGGGAATAGAGTGTACAGTGTAGGGTATATTGTGTAGGGCATAGAGTGTAGGGTATAGAGTGTAGGGTATAGAGTGTAGAGTGTAGGGTATATAGTGTAGGGTATAGAGTGTAGGGTATAGAGTGTAGAGTGTAGGGTATAGAGTGTAGGGTATAGAGTGTAGGGTATAGAGTGTAGGGCATAGAGTGTAGGGTATAAAGTGTAGGGTATAGAGTGTAGAGTGTAGGGTATAGAGTGTAGGGTATAGAGTGTAGGGTATAGAGTGCAGAGTGTAGGGTATAGAGTGTAGGGTATAGAGTGTAGGGTATAGAGTGTAGAGTGTAGGGTATAGAGTGTAGGGTATAGAGTGTAGGGTATAGAGTGTAGGGTATAGAGTGTAGGGTATAGAGTGTAGGGCATAGAGTGTAGGGTATAGAGTGTAGGGTATAGAGTGTAGAGTGTAGGGTATAGAGTGTAGGGTATAGAGTGTAGAGTGTAGGGTATAGAGTGTAGGGTATAGAGTGTAGGGTATAGAGTGTAGGGTATAGAGTGTAGAATGTAGGGTATAGAGTGTAGGGTATAGAGTGTAGGGTATAGAGTGTAGAGTGTAGGGTATAGAGTGTAGGGTATAGAGTGTAGGGTATAAAGTGTAGGGCATAGAGTGTAGGGTATAGAGTGTAGGGTATAGAGTGTAGAGTGTAGGGTATAGAGTGTAGGGTATAGAGTGTAGGGTATATTGTGTAGGGCATAGAGTGTAGGGTATAGAGTGTAGGGTATAGAGTGTAGAGTGTAGGGTATAGAGTGTAGGGTATAGAGTGTAGGGTATATTGTGTAGGGCATAGAGTGTAGGGTATAGAGTGTAGGGTATAGAGTGTAGAGTGTAGGGTATAGAGTGTAGGGTATAGAGTGTAGGGTATAGAGTGTAGAGTGTAGGGTATAGAGTGTAGGGTATAGAGTGTAGGGTATAGAGTGTAGGGCATAGAGTGTAGGGTATAAAGTGTAGGGTATAGAGTGTAGAGTGTAGGGTATAGAGTGTAGGGTATAGAGTGTAGGGTATAGAGTGCAGAGTGTAGGGTATAGAGTGTAGGGTATAGAGTGTAGGGTATAGAGTGTAGAGTGTAGGGTATAGAGTGTAGGGTATAGAGTGTAGGGTATAGAGTGTAGGGTATAGAGTGTAGGGCATAGAGTGTAGGGTATAGAGTGTAGGGTATAGAGTGTAGAGTGTAGGGTATAGAGTGTAGGGTATAGAGTGTAGGGTATAGAGTGTAGAGTGTAGGGTATAGAGTGTAGGGTATAGAGTGTAGGGTATAGAGTGTAGGGTATAGAGTGTAGAATGTAGGGTATAGAGTGTAGGGTATAGAGTGTAGAGTGTAGGGTATAGAGTGTAGGGTATAGAGTGTAGGGTATAGAGTGTAGGGCATAGAGTGTAGGGTATAGAGTGTAGGGTATAGAGTGTAGAGTGTAGGGTATAGAGTGTAGGGTATAGAGTGTAGGGTATAGAGTGTAGAGTGTAGGGTATAGAGTGTAGAGTGTAGGGTATAGAGTGTAGGGTATAGAGTGTAGGGTAGAGAGTGTAGGGTAGAGAGTGTAGAGTGTATTGTATAGAGTGTAGGGTATAGAGTGTAGGGTATAGAGTGTAGAGTGTAGGGATTAGAGTGTAGGGTATAGAGTGTAGGGTGTAGAGTGTAGGGCATAGAGTGTAGAGTGTAGGGTTTAGAGTGTATGGTATAGAGTGTAGGGTATAGAGTGTAGGGTGTAGAGTGTAGGGTATAGAGTGTAGGGTATAGAGTGTAGGGTATAGAGTGTAGGGTATAGAGTGTAGGGAATAGAGTGTAGAGTGTAGGGTATAGAGTGTAGGATATAGAGTGTAGGGTATAGAGTGTAGAGTGTAGGGTATAGAGTGTAGGGTATAGAGTGTAGGGCATAGAGTGTAGGGTATAGAGTGTAGGGTATAGAGTGTAGAGTGTAGGGTATAGAGTGTAGGGTATAGAGTGTAGGGTATAGAGTGTAGAGTGTAGGGTATAGAGTGTAGGGTATAGAGTGTAGGGTATAGAGTGTAGGGTATAGAGTGTAGGGCATAGAGTGTAGGGTATAAAGTGTAGGGTATAGAGTGTAGAGTGTAGGGTATAGAGTGTAGGGTATAGAGTGTAGGGTATAGAGTGCAGAGTGTAGGGTATAGAGTGTAGGGTATAGAGTGTAGGGTATAGAGTGTAGGGTATAGAGTGTAGGGTATAGAGTGTAGGGTATAGAGTGTAGAGTATAGGGTATATAGTGTAGGGTATAGAGTGAAGGGTATAGAGTGTAGGGTATAGAGTGTAGAGTGTAGGGTATAGAGTGTAGGGTATAGAGTGTAGGGTATAGAGTGTAGAGTGTAGGGTATAGAGTGTAGGGTATAGAGTGTAGGGCATAGAGTGTAGGGTATAGAGTGTAGGGTATAGAGTGTAGAGTGTAGGGTATAGAGTGTAGGGTATAAAGTGTAGGGTATAGAGTGTAGAGTGTATGGCATAGAGTGTAGAGTGTAGGGTATAGAGTGTAGGGTATAGAGTGTAGGGTATAGAGTGTAGAGTGTAGGGTATAGAGTGTAGAGTGTAGGGTATAGAGTGTAGGGTATATAGTGTAGGGTAGAGAGTGTAGGGTAGAGAGTGTAGAGTGTAGGGTATAGAGTGTAGGGTATAGAGTGTAGGGTATAGAGTGTAGAGTGTAGGAATTATAGTGTAGTGTATAGAGTGTAGGGTGTAGAGTGTAGGGTATAAAGTGTAGAGTGTAGGGTATAGAGTGTATGGTATAGAGTGTAGGGTATAGAGTGTGGGGTGTAGAGTGTAGGGTATAGAGTGTAGGGTATAGAGTGTAGGGAATAGAGTGTAGAGTGTAAGGTATAGAGTGTAGAGTGTAGGGCATAGAGTGTAGAGTGTAGGGTATAGAGTGTAGGGTATAGAGTGTAGGGTATAGAGTGTAGAGTGTAGGGTATAGAGTGTAGAGTGTAGGGCATAGAGTGTAGAGTGTAGTGTATAGAGTGTAGGGTATAGAGTGTAGGGTATAGAGTGTAGGGTATAGAGTGTAGAGTGTAGGGTATAGAGTGTAGAGTGTAGGGTATAGATTGTAGGGTATAGTGTGCAGGGTATAGAGTGTAGGGTAGAGAGTGCAGAGTGTAGGGTATAGAGTGTAGGGTATAGAGTGTAGGGTATAGAGTGTAGGGTATAGAGTGTAGGGTATAGAGTGTAGGGAATAGAGTGTAGAGTGTAAGGTATAGAGTGTAGAGTGTAGGGTATAGAGTGTAGGGCATAGAGTGTAGGGTATAGAGTGTAGGGTATAGAGTGTAGAGTGTAGGGTATAGAGTGTAGGGTATAGAGTGTAGAGTGTAGGGCATAGAGTGTAGAGTGTAGGGTATAGAGTGTAGGGTATAGAGTGTAGGGTATAGAGTGTAGAGTGTACGGTATAGAGTGTAGAGTGTAGGGTATAGAGTGTAGGGTATAGAGTGTAGGGTAGAGAGTGTAGGGTAGAGAGTGTAGAGTGTAGGGTATAGAGTGTAGGGTATAGAGTGTAGGGTATAGAGTGTAGAGTGTAGGGATTATAGTGTAGTGTATAGAGTGTAGGGTGTAGAGTGTAGGGTATAGAGTGTAGAGTGTAGGGTATAGAGTGTATGGTATAGAGTGTAGGGTATAGAGTGTGGGGTGTAGAGTGTAGGGTATAGAGTGTAGGGTATAGAGTGTAGGGAATAGAGTGTAGAGTGTAAGGTATAGAGTGTAGAGTGTAGGGCATAGAGTGTAGAGTGTAGGGTATAGAGTGTAGGGTATAGAGTGTAGGGTATAGAGTGTAGAGTGTAGGGTATAGAGTGTAGAGTGTAGGGTATAGAGTGTAGAGTGTAGGGCATAGAGTGTAGAGTGTAGGGTATAGAGTGTAGGGTATAGAGTGTATTGTATAGAGTGTAGGGTATAGAGTGTAGGGTATAGAGTGTAGAGTGTAGGGTACAGAGTGTAGAGTGTAGGGTATAGAGTGTAGGGTATAGTGTGCAGGGTATAGAGTGTAGGGTAGAGAGTGTAGAGTGTAGGGTATAGAGTGTAGGGTATAGAGTGTAGGGTATAGAGTGTAGAGTGTAGGGATTAGAGTGTAGGGTATAGAGTGTAGGGTGTAGAGTGTAGGGTGTAGAGTGTAGGGTATAGAGTGTATGGTATAGAGTGTAGGGTATAGAGTGTAGGGTGTAGAGTGTAGGGTATAGAGCGTAGGGTATAGAGTGTAGGGTGTAGAGTGTAGGGTATAGAGTGTAGGGAATAGAGTGTAGAGTGTAAGGTATAGAGTGTAGAGTGTAGGGTATAGAGTGTAGGGTATAGAGTGTAGAGTGTAGGGATTAGAGTGTAGGGTATAGAGTGTAGGGTGTAGAGTGTAGGGTATAGAGTGTAGAGTGTAGGGTATAGAGTGTATGGTATAGAGTGTAGGGTATAGAGTGTAGGGTGTAGAGTGTAGGGTATAGAGTGTAGGGTATAGAGTGTAGGGTATAGAGTGTAGGGTATAGAGTGTAGGGAATAGAGTGTAGAGTGTAAGGTATAGAGTGTAGAGTGTAGGGTATAGAGTGTAGGGTATAGACTGTAGGGTATAGAGTGTAGGGTATAGAGTGTAGGGTATAGATTGTAGAGTGTAGGCTATAGAGTGTAGGGTATAGAGTGTAGATTGTAGGGTATAGAGTGTAGGGTATAGAGTGTAGGGTATAGAGTGTAGGGTACAGAGTGTAGAGTGTAGGGTATAGTGTGTAGGGTATAGAGTGCAGGGTGTAGAGTGTAGGGTATAGAGTGTATGCTATAGAGTGTATGGTGTAGAGTGTAGGGATTAGAGTATAGGGTATAGAGTGTAGGGTATAGAGTGTAGGGTATAGAGTGTAGAGTGTAGGGTATAGAGTGTAGGGTATAGAGTGTAGGGTATAGAGTGTAGGGCATAGAGTGTAGGGTATAGAGTGTAGGGTATAGAGTGTAGAGTGTAGGGTATAGAGTGTAGGGTATAGAGTGTAGGGTATAGAGTGTAGAGTGTAGGGTATAGAGTGTAGGGTATAGAGTGTAGGGTATAGAGTGTAGGGTATAGAGTGTAGGGCATAGAGTGTAGGGTATAGAGTGTAGGGTATAGAGTGTAGAGTGTAGGGTATAGAGTGTAGGGTATAGAGTGCAGAGTGTAGGGTATAGAGTGTAGGGTATAGAGTGTAGGGTATAGAGTGTAGGGTATAGAGTGTAGAGTGTAGGGTATAGAGTGTAGGGTATAGAGTGTAGGGTATAGAGTGTAGAGTGTAGGGTATAGAGTGTAGGGTATAGAGTGTAGGGTATAGAGTGTAGGGCATAGAGTGTAGGGTATAGAGTGTAGGGTATAGAGTGTAGAGTGTAGGGTATAGAGTGTGGGGTATAGAGTGTAGGGTATAGAGTGTAGAGTGTAGGGTATAGAGTGTAGAGTGTAGGGTATAGAGTGTAGGGTATAGAGTGTAGGGTAGAGAGTGTAGGGTAGAGAGTGTAGAGTGTAGGGTATAGAGTGTAGGGTATAGAGTGTAGGGTATAGAGTGTAGAGTGTAGGGATTAGAGTGTAGGGTATAGAGTGTAGGGTGTAGAGTGTAGGGCATAGAGTGTAGAGTGTAGGGTATAGAGTGTATGGTATAGAGTGTAGGGTATAGAGTGTAGGGTGTAGAGTGTAGGGTATAGAGTGTAGGGTATAGAGTGTAGGGTATAGAGTGTAGGGAATAGAGTGTAGAGTGTAGGGTATAGAGTGTAGGGTATAGAGTGTAGGGTATAGAGTGTAGAGTGTAGGGTATAGAGTGTAGGGTATAGAGTGTAGGGTATAGAGTGTAGGGCATAGAGTGTAGGGTATAAAGTGTAGGGTATAGAGTGTAGAGTGTAGGGTATAGAGTGTAGGGTATAGAGTGTAGGGTGTAGAGTGTAGAGTGTAGGGTATAGAGTGTAGGGTATAGAGTGTAGGGTATAGAGTGTAGGGCATAGAGTGTAGGGTATAAAGCGTAGGGTATAGAGTGTAGAGTGTAGGGTATAGAGTGTAGGGTATAGAGTGTAGGGTATAGAGTGCAGAGTGTAGGGTATAGAGTGTAGGGTATAGAGTGTAGGGTATAGAGTGTAGAGTGTAGGGTATAGAGTGTAGGGTATAGAGTGTAGGGTATAGAGTGTAGGGTATAGAGTGTAGGGCATAGAGTGTAGGGTATAGAGTGTAGGGTATAGAGTGTAGAGTGTAGGGTATAGAGTGTAGGGTATAGAGTGCAGGGTATATAGTGTAGAGTGTAGGGTATAGAGTGTAGGGTATAGAGTGTAGGGTATAGAGTGTAGAGTGTAGGGTATAGAGTGTAGGGTATAGAGTGTAGGGTATAGAGTGTAGGGCATAGAGTGTAGGGTATAGAGTGTAGGGTATAGAGTGTAGAGTGTAGGGTATAGAGTGAAGTGTATAGAGTGTAGGGTATAGAGTGTATAGTGTAGGGCATAGAGTGTAGAGTGTAGGGTATAGAGTGTAGGGTATAGAGTGTAGGGTATAGAGTGTAGAGTGTAGGGTATAGAGTGTAGAGTGTAGGGTATAGAGTGTAGGGTATAGAGTGTAGGGTAGAGAGTGTAGGGTAGAGAGTGTAGAGTGTAGGGTAGAGAGTGTAGGGTATAGAGTGTAGGGTATAGAGTGTAGAGTGTAGGGATTAGAGTGTAGTGTATAGAGTGTAGGGTGTAGAGTGTAGGGTATAGAGTGTATGGTATAGAGTGTAGGGTATAGAGTGTGGGGTGTAGAGTGTAGGGTATAGAGTGTAGGGTATAGAGTGTAGGGAATAGAGTGTAGAGTGTAAGGTATAGAGTGTAGAGTGTAGGGCATAGAGTGTAGAGTGTAGGGTATAGAGTGTAGGGTATAGAGTGTAGGGTATAGAGTGTAGAGTGTAGGGTATAGAGTGTACAGTGTAGGGTATAGAGTGTAGAGTGTAGGGCATAGAGTGTAGAGTGTAGGGTATAGAGTGTAGGGTATAGAGTGTAGGGTATAGAGTGTAGGGTATAGAGTGTAGGGTATAGAGTGTAGAGTGTAGGGTATAGAGTGTAGAGTGTAGGGTATAGAGTGTAGGGTATAGAGTGCAGGGTATAGAGTGTAGGGTAGAGAGTGTAGAGTGTAGGGTATAGAGTGTAGGGTATAGAGTGTAGGGTGTAGAGTGTAGAGTGTAGGGATTAGAGTGTAGGGTATAGAGTGTAGGGTGTAGAGTGTAGGGTATAGAGTGTAGAGTGTAGGGTATAGAGTGTATGGTGTAGAGTGTAGGGTATAGAGTGTAGGGTGTAGAGTGTAGGGTATAGAGTGTAGGGTATAGAGTGTAGGGTATAGAGTGTAGGGAATAGAGTGCAGAGTGTAAGGTATAGAGTGTAGAGTGTAGGGTATAGAGTGTAGGGTATAGAGTGTAGAGTGTAGGGATTAGAGTGTAGGGTATAGAGTGTAGGGTGTAGAGTGTAGGGTATAGAGTGTAGAGTGTAGGGTATAGAGTGTATGGTATAGAGTGTAGGTTATAGAGTGTAGGGTGTAGAGTGTAGGGTATAGAGTGTAGGGTATAGAGTGTAGGGTATAGAGTGTAGGGTATAGAGTGTAGAGTGTCGGGATTAGAGTGTAGGGTATAGAGTGTAGGGTGTAGAGTGTAGGGTATAAAGTGTAGAGTGTAGGGTATAGAGTGTATGGTATAGAGTGTAGGGTATAGAGTGTAGGGTGTAGAGTGTAGGGTATAGAGTGTAGGGTATAGAGTGTAGGGAATAGAGTGTAAAGTGTAAGGTATAGAGTGTAGAGTGTAGGGTATAGAGTGTAGGGTATAGACTGTAGGGTATAGAGTGTAGGGTATAGAGTGTAGGGTATAGAATGTAGAGTGTAGGCTATAGAGTGTAGGGTATAGAGTGTAGATTGTAGGGTATAGAGTGTAGGGTATAGAGTGTAGGGTATAGAGTGTAGGGTATAGAGTGTAGAGTGTAGGGTTTAGTGTGTAGGGTATAGAGTGCAGGGTGTAGAGTGTAGGGTATAGAGTGTAGGGTATAGAGTGTAGAGTGTAGGGTATAGAGTGTATGCTATAGAGTGTATGGTGTAGAGTGTATGGTATAGAGTGTAGGGTATAGAGTGTAGAGTGTAGGGATTAGAGTGTAGGGTATAGAGTGTAGGGTGTAGAGTGTAGGGTATAGAGTGTAGAGTGTAGGGTATAGAGTGTATGGTATAGAGTGTAGGTTATAGAGTGTAGGGTGTAGAGTGTAGGGTATAGAGTGTAGGGTATAGAGTGTAGGGTATAGAGTGTAGGGTGTAGAGTGTAGGGATTAGAGTGTAGGGTATAGAGTGTAGGGTGTAGAGTGTAGGGTATAGAGTGTAGAGTGTAGGGTATAGAGTGTATGGTATAGAGTGTAGGGTATAGAGTGTAGGGTGTAGAGTGTAGGGTATAGAGTGTAGGGTATAGAGTGTAGGGTATAGAGTGTAGGGAATAGAGTGCAGAGTGTAAGGTATAGAGTGTAGAGTGTAGGGTATAGAGTGTAGGGTATAGAGTGTAGAGTGTAGGGATTAGAGTGTAGGGTATAGAGTGTAGGGTGTAGAGTGTAGGGTATAGAGTGTAGAGTGTAGGGTATAGAGTGTATGGTATAGAGTGTAGGTTATAGAGTGTAGGGTGTAGAGTGTAGGGTATAGAGTGTAGGGTATAGAGTGTAGGGTATAGAGTGTAGGGAATAGAGTGTAAAGTGTAAGGTATAGAGTGTAGAGTGTAGGGTATAGAGTGTAGGGTATAGACTGTAGGGTATAGTGTGTAGGGTATAGAGTGTAGGGTATAGATTGTAGAGTGTAGGCTATAGAGTGTAGGGTATAGAGTGTAGATTGTAGGGTATAGAGTGTAGGGTATAGAGTGTAAGGTATAGAGTGTAGGGTATAGAATGTAGAGTGTAGGGTATAGAGTGTATGCTATAGAGTGTATGGTGTAGAGTGTATGGTATAGAGTGTAGGGTATAGAGTGTAGAGTGTATGGTATAGAGTGTAGGGTATAGAGTGTAGGGTATAGAGTGTAGGGTATAGAGTGTAGAGTGTAGGGTATAGAGTGTAGGGTATAGAGTGTAGGTTATAGAGTGTAGGGTGTAGAGTGTAGGGTATAGAGTGTAGGGTATAGAGTGTAGGGTATAGAGTGTAGGGTATAGAGTGTAGGGAATAGAGTGTAAAGTGTAAGGTATAGAGTGTAGAGTTTAGGGTATAGAGTGTAGGGTATAGACTGTAGGGTATAGTGTGTAGGGTATAGAGTGTAGGGTATAGATTGTAGAGTGTAGGCTATAGAGTGTAGGGTATAGAGTGTAGATTGTAGGGTATAGAGTGTAGGGTATAGAGTGTAGGGTATAGAGTGTAGGGTATAGAGTGTAGAGTGTAGGGTATAGTGTGTAGGGTATAGAGTGCAGGGTGTAGAGTGTAGGGTATAGAGTGTAGGGTATAGAGTGTAGAGTGTAGGGTATAGAGTGTATGCTATAGAGTGTATGGTGTAGAGTGTATGGTATAGAGTGTAGGGTATAGAGTGTAGAGTGTATGGTATAGAGTGTAGGGTATAGAGTGTAGGGTATAGAGTGTAGGGTATAGAGTGTAGAGTGTAGGGTATAGAGTGTAGGGTATAGAGTGCAGGGTATAGAGTGTAGGGTAGAGAGTGTAGAGTGTAGGGTATAGAGTGTAGGGTATAGAGTGTAGGGTATAGAGTGTAGAGTGTAGGGATTAGAGTGTAGGGTATAGAGTGTAGGGTGTAGAGTGTAGGGTATAGAGTGTAGAGTGTAGGGTATAGAGTGTATGGTATAGAGTGTACGGTATAGAGTGTAGGGTGTAGAGTGTAGGGTATAGAGTGTAGGGTATAGAGTGTAGAGTGTAAGGTATAGAGTGTAGAGTGTAGGGTATAGAGTGTAGGGTATAGAGTGTAGAGTGTAGGGATTAGAGTGTAGGGTATAGAGTGTAGGGTGTAGAGTGTAGGGTATAGAGTGTAGAGTGTAGGGTATAGAGTGTATGGTATAGAGTGTAGGGTATAGAGTGTAGGGTGTAGAGTGTAGGGTATAGAGTGTAGGGTATAGAGTGTAGGGTATAGAGTGTAGGGTATAGAGTGTAGGGAATAGAGTGTAAAGTGTAAGGTATAGAGTGTAGAGTGTAGGGTATAGAGTGTAGGGTATAGAGTGTAGGGTATAGAGTGTAGGGTATAGAGTGTAGGGTATAGATTGTAGAGTGTAGGCTATAGAGTGTAGGGTATAGAGTGTAGATTGTAGGGTATAGAGTGTAGGGTATAGAGTGTAGGGTATAGAGTGTAGGGTATAGAGTGTAGAGTGTAGGGTATAGTGTGTAGGGTATAGAGTGCAGGGTGTAGAGTGTAGGGTATAGAGTGTAGGGTATAGAGTGTAGAGTGTAGGGTATAGAGTGTATGCTATAGAGTGTATGGTGTAGAGTGTATGGTATAGAGTGTAGGGTATAGAGTGTAGAGTGTATGGTATAGAGTGTAGGGTATAGAGTGTAGGGTATAGAGTGTATGTTATAGAGTGTAGGGTATAGAGTGTAGGGTAGAGAGTGTAGAGTGTATGGTATAGAGTGTAGGGTATAGAGTGTAGGGTATAGAGTGTAGAGTGTCGGGATTAGAGTGTAGGGTATAGAGTGTAGGATGTAGAGTGTAGGGTATAGAGTGTAGAGTGTAGGGTATAGAGTGTATGGTATAGAGTGTAGGGTATAGAGTGTAGGGTGTAGAGTGTAGGGTATAGAGTGTAGGGTATAGAGTGTAGGGTATAGAGTGTAAGGTATAGAGTGTAGGGTGTAGAGTGTAGGGTATAGAGTGTAGGGTATAGAGTGTAGGGTATAGAGTGTATGGTATAGAGTGTAGAGTGTAGGATATAGAGTGTAGGGTATAGAGTGTAGAGTGTAGGGTATAGAGTGTAGGGTATAGAGTGTAGAGTGTAGGGATTAGAGTGTAGGGTATAGAGTGTAGGGTGTAGAGTGTAGGGTATAGAGTGTAGGGTATAGAGTGTAGAGTGTAGGGTATAGAGTGTAGGGTATAGAGTGTAGGGTATAGAGTGTAGGGTATAGAGTGTAGGGTATAGAGTGTAGAGTGTAGGGTATAGAGTGTAGGGTATAGAGTGTAGGGTATAGAGTGTAGAGTGTAGGGTATAGAGTGTAGGTTATAGAGTGTAGGGTATAGAGTGTAGGGCATAGAGTGTAGGGTATAGAGTGTAGGGTGTAGAGTGTAGGGTATAGAGTGTAGGGTATAGAGTGTAGAGTGTAGGGTATAGAGTGTAGGGTATAGAGTGTAGGGTATAGAGTGTAGGGTATAGAGTGGAGGGTATAGAGTGGAGGGTATAGAGTGTAGAGTGTAGAGTATAGAGTGTAGAGTGTAGGGTATAGAGTGTAAGGTATAGAGTGTAGGGTATAGAGTGTAGGGTATAGAGTGTAGAGTGTAGGGTATAGAGTGTAGAGTGTAGGGTATAGAGTGTATGGTATAGAGTGTAGGGTATAGAGTGTAGGGTGTAGAGTGTTGGGTATAGAGTGTAGGGTATAGAGTGTAGGGTATAGAGTGTAGGGTATAGAGTGTAGGGAATAGAGTGTAGAGTGTAGGGTATAGAGTGTAGAGTGTAGGGATTAGAGTGTAGGGTATAGAGTGTAGGGTATAGAGTGTAGGGTATAGAGTGTAGAGTGTAGGGTATAGAGTGTAGGGTATAGAGTGTAGGGTATAGAGTGTAGGGCATAGAGTGTAGGGTATAGAGTGTAGGGTATAGAGTGTAGAGTGTAGGGTATAGAGTGTAGGGTATAGAGTGTAGGGTATAGAGTGTAGAGTGTAGGGTATAGAGTGTAGGGTATAGAGTGTAGGGTATAGAGTGTAGGGTATAGAGTGTAGGGCATAGAGTGTAGGGTATAGAGTGTAGGGTATAGAGTGTAGAGTGTAGGGTATAGAGTGTAGGGTATAGAGTGTAGGGTATAGAGTGTAGAGTGTAGGGTATAGAGTGTAGGGTATAAAGTGTAGAGTGTAGGGTATAGAGTGTAGGGTATAGAGTGTAGGGTATAGAGTGTAGGGCATAGAGTGTAGGGTATAGAGTGTAGGGCATAGAGTGTAGAGTGTAGGGTATAGAGTGTAGGGTATAGAGTGTAGGGTATAGAGTGTAGGGTATAGAGTGTAGAGTGTAGGGTATAGAGTGTAGAGTGTAGGGTATAGAGTGTAGAGTGTAGGGCATAGAGTGTAGAGTGTAGGGTATAGAGTGTAGGGTATAGAGTGCAGGGTATAGAGTGTAGGGTATAGAGTGTAGAGTGTAGGATATAGAGTGTAGAGTGTAGGGTATAGAGTGTAGGGTATAGAGTGCAGGGTATAGAGTGTAGGGTAGAGAGTGTAGAGTGTAGGGTATAGAGTGTAGGGTATAGAGTGTAGGGTATAGAGTGTAGAGTGTAGGGATTAGAGTGTAGGGTATAGAGTGTAGGGTGTAGAGTGTAGGGTATAGAGTGTAGAGTGTAGGGTATAGAGTGTATGGTATAGAGTGTAGGGTATAGAGTGTAGGGTGTAGAGTGTAGGGTATAGAGTGTAGGGTATAGAGTGTAGGGTATAGAGTGTAGGGAATAGAGTGCAGAGTGTAAGGTATAGAGTGTAGAGTGTAGGGTATAGTGTGTAGGGTGTAGAGTGTAGGGATTACAGTGTAGGGTATAGAGTGTAGGGTGTAGAGTGTAGGGTATAGAGTGTAGAGTGTAGGGTATAGAGTGTATGGTATAGAGTGTAGGTTATAGAGTGTAGGGTGTAGAGTGTAGGGTATAGAGTGTAGGGTATAGAGTGTAGGGTATAGAGTGTAGGGTATAGAGTGTAGGGAATAAAGTGTAATGTGTAAGGTATAGAGTGTAGAGTGTAGGGTATAGAGTGTAGGGTATAGACTGTAGGGTATAGAGTGTAGGGTATAGAGTGTAGAGTGTAGGGTATAGAGTGTAGAGTGTAGGGTATAGAGTGTAGGGTATAGAGTGTAGGGTAGAGAGTGTAGGGTAGAGAGTGTAGAGTGTAGGGTATAGAGTGTAGGGTATAGAGTGTAGGGTATAGAGTGTAGAGTGTAGGGATTAGAGTGTAGTGTATAGAGTGTAGGGTGTAGAGTGTAGGGTATAGAGTGTATGGTATAGAGTGTAGGGTATAGAGTGTGGGGTGTAGAGTGTAGGATATAGAGTGTAGGGTATAGAGTGTAGGGAATAGAGTGTAGAGTGTAAGGTATAGAGTGTAGAGTGTAGGGCATAGAGTGTAGAGTGTAGGGTATAGAGTGTAGGGTATAGAGTGTAGGGTATAGAGTGTAGGGTATAGAGTGTAGAGTGTAGGGTATAGAGTGTAGAGTGTAGGGTATAGAGTGTAGAGTGTAGGGCATAGAGTGTAGAGTGTAGGGTATAGAGTGTAGGGTATAGAGTGTAGGGTATACAGTGTAGGGTATACAGTGTAGAGTGTAGGGTATAGAGTGTAGAGTGTAGGGTATAGAGTGTAGGGTATAGAGTGCAGGGTATAGAGTGTAGGGTAGAGAGTGTAGAGTGTAGGGTATAGAGTGTAGGGTATAGAGTGTAGGGTATAGAGTGTAGGGTATAGAGTGTAGAGTGTAGGGATTAGAGTGTAGGGTATAGAGTGTAGGGTGTAGAGTGTAGGGTATAGAGTGTAGAGTGTAGGGTATAGAGTGTATGGTATAGAGTGTAGGGTATAGAGTGTAGGGTGTAGAGTGTAGGGTATAGAGTGTAGGGTATAGAGTGTAGGGTATAGAGTGTAGGGAATAGAGTGCAGAGTGTAAGGTATAGAGTGTAGAGTGTAGGGTATAGAGTGTAGGGTATAGAGTGTAGAGTGTAGGGATTAGAGTGTAGGGTATAGAGTGTAGGGTGTAGAGTGTAGGGTATAGAGTGTAGAGTGTAGGGTATAGAGTGTATGGTATAGAGTGTAGGTTATAGTGTGTAGGGTGTAGAGTGTAGGGTATAGAGTGTAGGGTATAGAGTGTAGGGTATAGAGTGTAGGGTATAGAGTGTAGAGTGTAGGGATTAGAGTGTAGGGTATAGAGTGTAGGGTGCAGAGTGTAGGGTATAAAGTGTAGAGTGTAGGGTATAGAGTGTATGGTATAGAGTGTAGGGTATAGAGTGTAGGGTGTAGAGTGTAGGGTATAGAGTGTAGGGTATAGAGTGTAGGGTATAGAGTGTAGGGAATAGAGTGCAGAGTGTAAGGTATAGAGTGTAGAGTGTAGGGTATAGAGTGTAGGGTATAGAGTGTAGAGTGTAGGGATTAGAGTGTAGGGTATAGAGTGTAGGGTGTACAGTGTAGGGTATAGAGTGTAGAGTGTAGGGTATAGAGTGTATGGTATAGAGTGTAGGTTATAGAGTGTAGGGTGTAGAGTGTAGGGTATAGAGTGTAGGGTATAGAGTGTAGGGTATAGAGTGTAGGGAATAGAGTGTAAAGTGTAAGGTATAGAGTGTAGAGTGTAGGGTATAGAGTGTAGGGTATAGACTGTAGGGTATAGAGTGTAGGGTATAGAGTGTAGGGTATAGAATGTAGAGTGTAGGCTATAGAGTGTAGGGTATAGAGTGTAGATTGTAGGGTATAGAGTGTAGGGTATAGAGTGTAGGGTATAGAGTGTAGGGTATAGAGTGTAGAGTGTAGGGTATAGTGTGTAGGGTATAGAGTGCAGGGTGTAGAGTGTAGGGTATAGAGTGTAGGGTATAGAGTGTAGAGTGTAGGGTATAGAGTGTATGCTATAGAGTGTATGGTGTAGAGTGTATGGTATAGAGTGTAGGGTATAGAGTGTAGAGTGTAGGGATTAGAGTGTAGGGTATAGAGTGAAGGGTGTAGAGTGTAGGGTATAGAGTGTAGAGTGTAGGGTATAGAGTGTATGGTATAGAGTGTAGGTTATAGAGTGTAGGGTGTAGAGTGTAGGGTATAGAGTGTAGGGTATAGAGTGTAGGGTATAGAGTGTAGGGTATAGAGTGTAGAGTGTAGGGATTAGAGTGTAGGGTATAGAGTGTAGGGTGTAGAGTGTAGGGTATAGAGTGTAGAGTGTAGGGTATAGAGTGTATGGTATAGAGTGTAGGGTATAGAGTGTAGGGTGTAGAGTGTAAGGTATAGAGTGTAGTGTATAGAGTGTAGGATATAGAGTGTAGGGAATAGAGTGCAGAGTGTAAGGTATAGAGTGTAGAGTGTAGGGTATAGAGTGTAGGGTATAGAGTGTAGAGTGTAGGGATTAGAGTGTAGGGTATAGAGTGTAGGGTGTAGAGTGTAGGGTATAGAGTGTAGAGTGTAGGGTATAGAGTGTATGGTATAGAGTGTAGGGTATAGAGTGTAGGGTGTAGAGTGTAGGGTATAGAGTGTAGGGTATAGAGTGTAGGGTATAGAGTGTAGGGAATAGAGTGCAGAGTGTAAGGTATAGAGTGTAGAGTGTAGGGTATAGTGTGTAGGGTGTAGAGTGTAGGGATTAGAGTGTAGGGTATAGAGTGTAGGGTGTAGAGTGTAGGGTATAGAGTGTAGAGTGTAGGGTATAGAGTGTATGGTATAGAGTGTAGGTTATAGAGTGTAGGGTGTAGAGTGTAGGGTATAGAGTGTAGGGTATAGAGTGTAGGGTATAGAGTGTAGGGTATAGAGTGTAGGGTATAGAGTGTAGGGAATAAAGTGTAATGTGTAAGGTATAGAGTGTAGAGTGTAGGGTATAGAGTGTAGGGTATAGACTGTAGGGTATAGAGTGTAGGGTATAGAGTGTAGAGTGTAGGGTATAGAGTGTAGAGTGTAGGGTATAGAGTGTAGGGTATAGAGTGTAGGGTAGAGAGTGTAGGGTAGAGAGTGTAGAGTGTAGGGTATAGAGTGTAGGGTATAGAGTGTAGGGTATAGAGTGTAGAGTGTAGGGATTAGAGTGTAGTGTATAGAGTGTAGGGTGTAGAGTGTAGGGTATAGAGTGTATGGTATAGAGTGTAGGGTATAGAGTGTGGGGTGTAGAGTGTAGGATATAGAGTGTAGGGTATAGAGTGTAGGGAATAGAGTGTAGAGTGTAAGGTATAGAGTGTAGAGTGTAGGGCATAGAGTGTAGAGTGTAGGGTATAGAGTGTATGGTATAGAGTGTAGGGTATATAGTGTAGAGTGTAGGGTATAGAGTGTAGGGAATAGAGTGTAGGGTATAGAGTGTAGGGAATAGAGTGTAGATTGTAAGGTATAGAGTGTAGAGTGTAGGGTATAGAGTGTAGGGTATAGAGTGTAGAGTGTAGTGATTAGAGTGTAGGGTATAGAGTGTAGGGTGTAGAGTGTAGGGTATAGAGTGTAGAGTGTAGGGTATAGAGTGTATGGTATAGAGTGTGGTGTATAGAGTGTACGGTGTAGAGTGTAGGGTATAGAGTGTAGGGTATAAAGTGTAGGGTATAGAGTGTAGGGTATAGAGTGTAGGTTATAGAGTGTAGAGTGTAAGGTATAGAGTGTAGAGTGTAGGGTATAGAGTGTAGGGTATAGACTGTAGGGTATAGAGTGTAGGGTATAGAGTGAAGGGTATAGATTGTAGAGTGTAGGCTATAGAGTGTAGTGTATAGAGTGTAGAGTGTAGGGTATAGAGTGTAGGGTATAAAGTGTAGAGTATAAAGTGTAGAGTGTAGGGTATATAGTGTATAGTGTATTGTATAGAGTGTAGGGTATAGAGTGTAGGGTATAGAGTGTAGAGTGTAGGGTATAGAGTGTATGCTATAGAGTATATGGTGTAGAGTGTATGGTATAGAGTGTAGGGTATAGAGTGTAGAGTGTATGGTATAGAGTGTAGGGTATAGAGTGTAGGGTATAGAGTGTAGAGTGTAGGGTATAGAGTTTAGATTGTAGGGTATAGAGTGTAGGGTATAGAGTGTAATGTATAGAGTGTAGGGTGTAGAGTGTAGGGTATAGAGTGTAGGGTATAGAGTGTATTGTATAGAGTGTATGGTATAGAGTGTAGGGTATAGATTGTATGGTATAGAGTGTAGGGTATAGAGTGTAGAGTGTAGGATATAGAGTGTAGGGTATAGAGTGTAGGGAATAGAGTGTAGAGTGTAAGGTATAGAGTGTAGAGTGTAGGGTATAGAGTGTAGGGTATAGAGTGTAGAGTGTAGGGATTAGAGTGTAGGGTATAGAGTGTAGGGTGTAGAGTGTAGGGTATAGAGTGTAGAGTGTAGGGTATAGAGTGTATGGTATAGACTGTGGGGTATAGAGTGCAGGGTGTAGAGTGTAGGGTATAGAGTGTAGGGTATAAAGTGTAGGGTATAGAGTGTAGGGTATAGAGTGTAGGGAATAGAGTGTAGAGTGTAAGGTATAGAGTGTAGAGTGTAGGGTATAGAGTGTAGGGTATAGACTGTAGGCTATAGAGTGTAGGGTATAGAGTGAAGGGTATAGATTGTAGAGTGTAGGCTATAGAGTGTAGTGTATAGAGTGTAGAGTGTAGGGTATAGAGTGTAGGGTATAGAGTGTAGGGTATGGAGTGTAGGGTATAAAGTGTAGAGTGTAGGGTATATAGTGTATAGTGTATTGTATAGAGTGTAGGGTATAGAGTGTAGGGTATAGAGTGTAGAGTGTAGGGTATAGAGTGTATGCTATAGAGTATATGGTGTAGAGTGTATGGTATAGAGTGTAGGGTATAGAGTGTAGAGTGTATGGTATAGAGTGTAGGGTATAGAGTGTAGGGTATAGAGTGTATGTTATAGAGTGTAGGGTATAGAGCGTAGAGTGTAGGCTATAGATATTAGATTGTAGGGTATAGAGTGTAGGGTATAGAGTGTAATGTATAGAGTGTAGGGTGTAGAGTGTAGGGTATAGAGTGTAGGGTATAGAGTGTATTGTATAGAGTGTATGGTATAGAGTGTAGGGTATAGATTGTATGGTATAGAGTGTAGGGTATAGAGTGTAGAGTGTAGGATATAGAGTGTAGGGTATAGAGTGTAGAGTGTAGGGTATAGAGTGTAGGGTATAGAGTGTAGGGTATAGAGTGTAGAGTGTAGGGATAAGAGTGTAGGGTATAGAGTGTAGGGTATAGAGTGTAGAGTGTAGGGTATAGAGTGTAGGGTATAGAGTGTAGAGTGTAGGGTATAGAGTGTAGGGTATAGAGTGTAGGGTATAGAGTGTAGGGTATAGAGTGTAGAGTGTAGGGTATAGAGTGTAGGGTATAGAGTGTAGGGTATAGAGTGTAGAGTGTAGGGTATAGAGTGTAGGGTATAGAGTGTAGGGTATAGAGTGTAGGGCATAGAGTGTAGGGTATAGAGTGTAGGGTATAGAGTGTAGAGTGTAGGGTATAGAGTGTAGGGTATAGAGTGTAGAGTGTAGGGTATAGAGTGTAGGGTATAGAGTGTAGGGTATAAAGTGTAGGGTATAAAGTGTAGGGTATAGAGTGTAGAGTGTAGGGTATAGAGTGTAGAGTGTAGGGTATAGAGTGTAGGGTATAGAGTGTAGGGTATAGAGTGTAGGGTATAGAGTGTAGGGTATAGAGTTTAGAGTGTAGGGTATAGAGTGTAGAGTGTAGAGTGTAGGGTATAGAGTGTAGGGAATAGAGTGTAGAGTGTAAGGTATAGAGTGTAGAGTGTAGGGTATAGAGTGTAGGATATAGAGTGTAGAGTGTAGGGATTAGATCGTAGGGTATAGAGTGTAGGGTATAAAGTGTAGGGTATAGAGTGTAGAGTGTAGGGTATAGAGTGTAGGGTATAGAGTGTAGGGTATAGAGTGTAGGGTGTAGAGTGTAGGGTATAGAGTGTTTAGTGTAGGGTATAGAGTGTATGGTATAGAGTGTAGGGTATAGAGTGTAGGGTGTAGAGTGTAGGATATAGAGTGTAGGGCATAGAGTGTAGGGTATAGAGTGTAGGGTATAGAGTGTAGAGTGTAGGGTATAGAGTGTAGGGTATAGAGTGTAGGGTATAGAGTGTAGGGTGTAGAGTGTAGGGTATAGAGTGTTTAGTGTAGGGTATAGAGTGTATGGTATAGAGTGTGGGGTATAGAGTGTAGGGTATAGAGTGTAGGGTATAGAGTGTAGGGCAAAGAGTGTAGGGTATAGAGTGTAGGGTATAGAGTGTAGAGTGTAGGGTATAGAGTGTAGGGTATAGAGTGTAGGGTATATAGTGTAGAGTGTAGGGTATAGAGTGTAGGGTATAGAGTGTAGGGTATAGAGTGTAGGGTATAGAGTGCAGGGTATAGAGTGTAGAGTGTAGGGTATAGAGTGTAGAGTGTAGGGTATAGAGTGTAGGGTATAGAGTGCAGGGTAAAGAGTGTAGAGTGTAGGGTATAGAGTGTAGAGTGTAGGGATTAGAGTGTAGGGTATAGAGTGTAGGGTGTAGAGTGTAGGGTATAGAGTGTAGGGCATAGAGTGTAGGGTATAGAGTGTAGAGTGTAGGGTAGAGAGTGTAGGGTAGAGAGTGTAGAGTGTAGGGTATAGAGTGTAGGGTATAGAGTGTAGAGTGTAGGGATTAGAGTGTAGGGTATAGAGTGTAGGGTGTAGAGTGTAGGGTATAGAGTGTAGAGTGTAGGGTATAGAGTGTATGGTATAGAGTGTAGGGTATAGAGTGTAGGGTGTAGAGTGTAGGGTATAGAGTGTAGGGCATAGAGTGTAGGGTATAGAGTGTAGGGTGTAGAGTGTAGGGTGTTATGTTTGCTAATGACAGGTGTTATGAAGGCAATCCAGAAACACAGTGTGCTTAGCAATCAGAGCGCACACAGTGATCTGACAAATACCCAAAAATACAAGAACGAGCTCTGAGACGTGGAAACTCTGTAGACTGCACACCTGATCCTATCCTAAACACAACTAAAAGCGGCTGTGGATAGCGCCTAACAACTACCTAGGCAACTCGGCACAGCCTAAGAAACTAGCTAGCCTGAAGATAGAAAAATAGGCCTGACTTGCCCCAGAGAAATTCCCCAAAGGAAAAGGCAGCCCCCCACATATAATGACTGTGAGTAAGATGAAACGACAAAACGTAGGGATGAAATAGATTCAGCAAAGTGGGGCCCGATATTCTAGGACAGAGCGAGGACAGTAAAGCGAACTTTGCAGTCTACAAAAAACCCTAAAGCAAAACCACGCAAAGGGGGCAAAAAAAACCCACCGTGCCGAACTAACGGCACGGCAGTACACCCTTTGAGTCTCAGAGCTTCCAGCAAAACAAAAGACAAGCTGGACAGAAAAAAAGCAACAAAAAAAACAAAAAGCACTTAGCTATACAGAGCAGCAGGTCACAGGAACAATCAGGAGAAGCTCAGATCCAACACTGAAACATTGACAAGGAGCAAGGATAGCAGCATCAGGCGGAGTTAAGTAATGAAGCAGTTAACGAGCTCACCAGAACACCTGAGGAAGGAAGCTCAGAAGCTGCAGTACCACTTGTGACCACAGGAGTGAATTCAGCCACAGAATTCACAACAGTAGGGTATAGAGTGTAGAGTGTAGGGTATAGAGTGTATGGTATAGAGTGTAGGGTATAGAGTGTAGGGTATAGAGTGTAGGGTATAGGTTGTAGGGCAAAGAGTGTAGGGTATAGAGTGTAGAGTGTAGGGTATAGAGTGTATGGTATAGAGTGTAGGGTATATAGTGTAGAGTGTAGGGTATAGAGTGTAGGGTATAGAGTGTAGGGTATAGAGTGTAGGGAATAGAGTGTAGAGTGTAAGGTATAGAGTGTAGAGTGTAGGGTATAGAGTGTAGGGTATAGAGTGTAGAGTGTAGGGATTAGAGTGTAGAGTATAGAGTGTAGGGTGTAGAGTGTAGGGTATAGAGTGTAGACTGTAGGGTATAGAGTGTATGGTATAGAGTGTGGGGTATAGAGTGTAGGGTGTAGAGTGTAGGGTATAGAGTGTAGGGTATAAAGTGTAGGGTATAGAGTGTAGGGTATAGAGTGTAGGGAATAGAGTGTAGAGTGTAAGGTATAGAGTGTAGAGTGTAGGGTATAGAGTGTAGGGTATAGACTGTAGGCTATAGAGTGTAGGGTATAGAGTGTAGGGTATAGATTGTAGAGTGTAGGCTATAGAGTGTAGTGTATAGAGTGTAGAGTGTAGGGTATAGAGTGTAGGGTATAGAGTGTAGGGTATAGAGTGTAGGGTATAAAGTGTAGAGTGTAGGGTAACGAGTGTATAGTGTAGGGTATAGAGTGTTGGGTATAGAGTGTAGGGTATAGAGTGTAGAGTGTAGGGTATAGAGTGTATGCTATAGAGTATATGGTGTAGAGTGTATGGTATAGAGTGTAGGGTATAGAGTGTAGAGTGTATGGTATAGAGTGTATGGTATAGAGTGTAGGGTATAGATTGTATGGTATAGAGTGTAGGGTATAGAGTGTAGAGTGTAGGGTATAGAGTGTAGGGTATAGAGTGTATGTTATAGAGTGTAGGGTATAGAGTGTAGAGTGTAGGGTATAGAGTGTAGGGTATAAAGTGTAGGGTATAGAGTGTATATTATAGAGTGTAGGGTATAGAGTGTAGAGTGTAGGGTGTAGAGTTTAGATTGTAGGGTATATAGTGTAGGGTATAGAGTGTAAGGTATAGAGTGTAGGGTGTAGAGTGTAGGGTATAGAGTGTAGGGTATAGAGTGTATGGTATAGAGTGTAGGGTATAGAGTGTATGGCATAGAGTGTAGGGTATAGAGTGTAGAGTGTAGGATATAGAGTGTAGGGTATAGAGTGTAGAGTGTAGGGTATAGAGTGTAGGGTATAGAGTGTAGGGTATAGAGTGTAGAGTGTAGGGATTAGAGTGTAGGGTATAGAGTGTAGGGTACAGAGTGTAGAGTGTAGGGTATAGAGTGTAGGGTATAGAGTGTAGAGTGTAGGGTATAGAGTGTAGGGTATAGATTGTATGGTATAGAGTGTAGGGTATAGAGTGTAGAGTGTAGGGTATAGAGTGTAGGGTATAGAGTGTATGTTATAGAGTGTAGGGTATAGAGTGTAGAGTGTAGGGTATAGAGTGTAGGGTATAGAGTGTATATTATAGAGTGTAGGGTATAGAGTGTAGAGTGTAGGGTGTAGAGTTTAGATTGTAGGGTATAGAGTGTAGGGTATAGAGTGTAAGGTATAGAGTGTAGGGTGTAGAGTGTAGGGTATAGAGTGTAGGGTATAGAGTGTATGGTATAGAGTGTAGGGTATAGAGTGTATGGCATAGAGTGTAGGGTATAGAGTGTAGAGTGTAGGATATAGAGTGTAGGGTATAGAGTGTAGAGTGTAGGATATAGAGTGTAGGGTATAGAGTGTAGGGTATAGAGTGTAGAGTGTAGGGATTAGAGTGTAGGGTATAGAGTGTAGGGTACAGAGTGTAGAGTGTAGGGTATAGAGTGTAGGGTATAGAGTGTAGAGTGTAGGGTATAGAGTGTAGGGTATAGATTGTATGGTATAGAGTGTAGGGTATAGAGTGAAGAGTGTAGGGTATAGAGTGTAGGGTATAGAGTGTATGTTATAGAGTGTAGGGTATAGAGTGTAGAGTGTAGGGTATAGAGTGTAGGGTATAGAGTGTAGGGTATAGAGTGCAGGGTATAGAGTGTAGAGTGTAGGGATTAGAGTGTAGGGTATAGAGTGTAGGGTATAGAGTGTAGGGTATAGAGTGTAGAGTGTAGGGTATAGAGTGTAGGGTATAGAGTGTAGGGTATAGAGTGTAGGGTATAGAGTGTAGGGCATAGAGTGTAGGGTATAGAGTGTAGGGTATAGAGTTTAGAGTGTAGGGTATAGAGTGTAGGGTATAGAGTGTAGGGTATAGAGTGTAGGGTGTAGAGTGTAGAGTGTAGGGTATAGAGTGTAGGGTATAGAGTGTAGGGTATAGAGTGTAGAGTGTAGGGTATAGAGTGTAGGGTATAGAGTGTAGGGTATAGAGTGTAGAGTGTAGGGTATAGAGTGTAGGGTATAGAGTGTAGGGTGTAGAGTGTAGAGTGTAGGGTATAGAGTGTAGGGTATAGAGTGTAGGGTATAGAGTGTACAGTGTAGGGTATAGAGTTTAGAGTGTAGGGTATAGAGTGTAGGGTATAGAGTGTAAGGTATAGAGTGTAGGGTGCAGAGTGTAGGGTATAGAGTGTAGGGTATAGAGTGTAGGGTATAGAGTGTACGGTATAGAGTGTAGGGTATAGAGTGTATGGTATAGAGTGTAGGGTATAGAGTGTAGGGCATAGAGTGTAGGGTATAGAGTGTAGGGTATAGAGTGTATTGTGTAAGGTATAGAGTGTAGGGTGTAGAGTGTAGGGTATAGAGTGTAGGGTATAGAGTGTAGGGTATAGAGTGTACGGTATAGAGTGTAGGGTATAGAGTGTAGGGTGTAGAGTGTAGGGTATAGAGTGTAGGGCATAGTGTGTAGGGTATAGAGTGTAGGGTATAGAGTGTAGAGTGTAGGGTATAGAGTGTAGGGTATAGAGTGTAGGGTATAGAGTGGAGAGTGTAGGGTATAGAGTGTAGGGTATAGAGTGTAGGGTGTAGAGTGTAGGGTATAGAGTGTAGGGTATAGAGTGTAGAGTGTAGGGTATAGAGTGTAGAGTGTAGGGTATAGAGTGTAGGGTATAGAGTGTAGGGTAGAGAGTGTAAGGTAGAGAGTGTAGAGTGTAGGGTATAGAGTGTAGGGTATAGAGTGTAGAGTGTAGGGATTAGAGTGTAGGGTCTAGAGTGTAGGGTGTAGAGTGTAGGGTATAGCGTGTAGAGTGTAGGGTATAGAGTGTATGGTATAGAGTGTAGGGTATAGAGTGTAGGGTGTAGAGTGTAGGGTATAGAGTGTAGGGCATAGAGTGTAGGGTATAGAGTGTAGGGTATAGAGTGTAGAGTGTTGGGTATGGAGTGTATGGTATAGAGTGTGGGGTATAGAGTGTAGGGTATAGAGTGTAGGGTATAGAGTGTAGGGCAAAGAGTGTAGGGTATAGAGTGTAGGGTATAGAGTGTAGAGTGTAGGGTATAGAGTGTAGGGTATAGAGTGTAGGGTATATAGTGTAGAGTGTAGGGTATAGAGTGTAGGGTATAGAGTGTAGGGTATAGAGTGCAGGGTATAGAGTGTAGAGTGTAGGGTATAGAGTGTAGAGTGTAGGGTATAGAGTGTAGGGTATAGAGTGTAGGGTATAGAGTGTTGGGTAAAGAGTGTAGAGTGTAGGGTATAGAGTGTAGAGTGTAGGGATTAGAGTGTAAGGTATAGAGTGTAGGGTGTAGAGTGTAGGGTATAGAGTGTAGAGTGCAGGGTATAGAGTGTATGGTATAGAGTGTAGGGTATAGAGTGTAGGGTGTAGAGTGTAGGGTATAGAGTGTAGGGCATAGAGTGTAGGGTATAGAGTGTAGAGTGTAGGGTATAGAGTGTAGGGTATAGAGTGTAGGGTATAGAGTGTAGGGTATAGAGTGTAGAGTGTAGGGTATAGAGTGTAGAGTGTAGGGTATAGAGTGTAGGGTAGAGAGTGTAGGGTAGAGAGTGTAGAGTGTAGGGTATAGAGTGTAGGGTATAGAGTGTAGAGTGTAGGGATTAGAGTGTAGGGTATAGAGTGTAGGGTGTAGAGTGTAGGGTATAGAGTGTAGAGTGTAGGGTATAGAGTGTATGGTATAGAGTGTAGGGTATAGAGTGTAGGGTGTAGAGTGTAGGGTATAGAATGTAGGGTGTAAAGTGTAGGGTATAGAGTGTAGGGCATAGAGTGTAGGGTATAGAGTGTAGGGTATAGAGTGTAGAGTGTAGGGTATAGAGTGTAGGGTATAGAGTGTAGGGTATAGAGTGTAGAGTGTAGGGTATAGAGTGTAGGGAATAGAGTGTAGGGTATAGAGTGTAGAGTGTAGGGTATAGAGTGTAGGGTATAGAGTGTAGGGTATAGAGTGTAGGGCATAGAGTGTAGGGTATAGAGTGTAGGGTATAGAGTGTAGAGTGTAGGGTATAGAGTGTAGGGTATAGAGTGTAGGGTATAGAGTGTAGAGTGTAGGGTATAGAGTGTAGGGTATAGAGTGTAGGGTGTAGAGTGTAGAGTGTAGGGTATAGAGTGTAGGGTATAGAGTGTAGGGTATAGAGTGTAGAGTGTAGGGTATAGAGTGTAGGGTATAGAGTGTAGGGTATAGAGTGTAGAGTGTAGGGTATAGAGTGTAGGGTATAGAGTGTAGGGTGTAGAGTGTAGAGTGTAGGGTATAGAGTGTAGGGTATAGAGTGTAGGGTATAGAGTGTAGAGTGTAGGGTATAGAGTTTAGAGTGTAGGGTATAGAGTGTAGGGTATAGAGTGTAAGGTATAGAGTGTAGGGTGTAGAGTGTAGGGTATAGAGTGTAGGGTATAGAGTGTAGGGTATAGAGTGTACGGTATAGAGTGTAGGGTATAGAGTGTATGGTATAGAGTGTAGGGTATAGAGTGTAGGGCATAGAGTGTAGGGTATAGAGTGTAGGGTATAGAGTGTATTGTGTAAGGTATAGAGTGTAGGGTGTAGAGTGTAGGGTATAGAGTGTAGGGTATAGAGTGTACGGTATAGAGTGTATGGTATAGAGTGTAGGGTGTAGAGTGTAGGGTATAGAGTGTAGGGCATAGTGTGTAGGGTATAGAGTGTAGAGTGTAGGGTATAGAGTGTAGGGTATAGAGTGTAGGGTATAGAGTGGAGAGTGTAGGGTATAGAGTGTAGGGTATAGAGTGTAGGGTGTAGAGTGTAGGGTATAGAGTGTAGGGTATAGAGTGTAGAGTGTAGGGTATAGAGTGTAGAGTGTAGGGTATAGAGTGTAGGGTATAGAGTGTAGGGTAGAGAGTGTAAGGTAGAGAGTGTAGAGTGTAGGGTATAGAGTGTAGGGTATAGAGTGTAGAGTGTAGGGATTAGAGTGTAGGGTCTAGAGTGTAGGGTGTAGAGTGTAGGGTATAGAGTGTAGAGTGTAGGGTATAGAGTGTATGGTATAGAGTGTAGGGTATAGAGTGTAGGGTGTAGAGTGTAGGGTATAGAGTGATCTCCTGAAAACATATCACACTTTTCATCATAGTGCTTTTACCAATGCATAAAATGCATGGAGAAGTCATTTCGAATGACTGGTCCTCAGTGTTGTGAGAACGATGACTGGTTAAAATTTTTGGTGGTTTCTTGTTCAGTCCATAGGCCTACATCATGTGGCAAACCGGTGAGCATGTGGCTCTATTAGTATAGGAGATACCTGAAAACATATCACACTTTTCATCATAGTGCTTTTACCAATGCATAAAATGCATGGAGAAGTCATTTCGAATGACTGGTCCTCAGTGTTGTGAGAACGATGACTGGTTAAAATTTTTGGTGGTTTCTTGTTCAGTCCATAGGCCTACATCATGTGGCAAACCGGTGAGCATGTGGCTCTATTAGTATAGGAGATACCTGAAAACATATCACACTTTTCATCATAGTGCTTTTACCAATGCATAAAATGCATGGAGAAGTCATTTCGAATGACTGGTCCTCAGTGTTGTGAGAACGATGACTGGTTAAAATTTTTCGTGGTTTCTTGTTCAGTCCATAGGCCTACATCATGTGGCAAACCGGTGAGCATGTGGCTCTATTAGTATAGGAGATACCTGAAAACATATCACACTTTTCATCATAGTGCTTTTACCAATGCATAAAATGCATGGAGAAGTCATTTTGAATGACTGGTCCTCAGTGTTGTGAGAACGATGACTGGTTAAAATTTTTCGTGGTTTCTTGTTCAGTCCATAGGCCTACATCATGTGGCAAACCGGTGAGCATGTGGCTCTATTAGTATAGGAGATACCTGAAAACATATCACACTTTTCATCATAGTGCTTTTACCAATGCATAAAATGCATGGAGAAGTCATTTCGAATGACTGGTCCTCAGTGTTGTGAGAACGATGACTGGTTAAAATTTTTGGTGGTTTCTTGTTCAGTCCATAGGCCTACATCATGTGGCAAACCGGTGAGCATGTGGCTCTATTAGTATAGGAGATACCTGAAAACATATCACACTTTTCATCATAGTGCTTTTACCAATGCATAAAATGCATGGAGAAGTCATTTCGAATGACTGGTCCTCAGTGTTGTGAGAACGATGACTGGTTAAAATTTTTGGTGGTTTCTTGTTCAGTCCATAGGCCTACATCATGTGGCAAACCGGTGAGCATGTGGCTCTATTAGTATAGGAGATACCTGAAAACATATCACACTTTTCATCATAGTGCTTTTACCAATGCATAAAATGCATGGAGAAGTCATTTCGAATGACTGGTCCTCAGTGTTGTGAGAACGATGACTGGTTAAAATTTTTGGTGGTTTCTTGTTCAGTCCATAGGCCTACATCATGTGGCAAACCGGTGAGCATGTGGCTCTATTAGTATAGGAGATACCTGAAAACATATCACACTTTTCATCATAGTGCTTTTACCAATGCATAAAATGCATGGAGAAGTCATTTCGAATGACTGGTCCTCAGTGTTGTGAGAACGATGACTGGTTAAAATTTTTCGTGGTTTCTTGTTCAGTCCATAGGCCTACATCATGTGGCAAACCGGTGAGCATGTGGCTCTATTAGTATAGGAGATACCTGAAAACATATCACACTTTTCATCATAGTGCTTTTACCAATGCATAAAATGCATGGAGAAGTCATTTCGAATGACTGGTCCTCAGTGTTGTGAGAACGATGACTGGTTAAAATTTTTGGTGGTTTCTTGTTCAGTCCATAGGCCTACATCATGTGGCAAACCGGTGAGCATGTGGCTCTATTAGTATAGGAGATACCTGAAAACATATCACACTTTTCATCATAGTGCTTTTACCAATGCATAAAACGCATGGAGAAGTCATTTCGAATGACTGGTCCTCAGTGTTGTGAGAACGATGACTGGTTAAAATTTTTGGTGGTTTCTTGTTCAGTCCATAGGCCTACATCATGTGGCAAACCGGTGAGCATGTGGCTCTATTAGTATAGGAGATACCTGAAAACATATCACACTTTTCATCATAGTGCTTTTACCAATGCATAAAATGCATGGAGAAGTCATTTCGAATGACTGGTCCTCAGTGTTGTGAGAACGATGACTGGTTAAAATGTTTGGTGGTTTCTTGTTCAGTCCATAGGCCTACATCATGTGGCAAACCGGTGAGCATGTGGCTCTATTAGTATAGGAGATACCTGAAAACATATCACACTTTTCATCATAGTGCTTTTACCAATGCATAAAATGCATGGAGAAGTCATTTCGAATGACTGGTCCTCAGTGTTGTGAGAACGATGACTGGTTAAAATTTTTGGTGGTTTCTTGTTCAGTCCATAGGCCTACATCATGTGGCAAACCGGTGAGCATGTGGCTCTATTAGTATAGGAGATACCTGAAAACATATCACACTTTTCATCATAGTGCTTTTACCAATGCATAAAATGCATGGAGAAGTCATTTCGAATGACTGGTCCTCAGTGTTGTGAGAACGATGACTGGTTAAAATTTTTGGTGGTTTCTTGTTCAGTCCATAGGCCTACATCATGTGGCAAACCGGTGAGCATGTGGCTCTATTAGTATAGGAGATACCTGAAAACATATCACACTTTTCATCATAGTGCTTTTACCAATGCATAAAATGCATGGAGAAGTCATTTCGAATGACTGGTCCTCAGTGTTGTGAGAACGATGACTGGTTAAAATTTTTCGTGGTTTCTTGTTCAGTCCATAGGCCTACATCATGTGGCAAACCGGTGAGCATGTGGCTCTATTAGTATAGGAGATACCTGAAAACATATCACACTTTTCATCATAGTGCTTTTACCAATGCATAAAATGCATGGAGAAGTCATTTCGAATGACTGGTCCTCAGTGTTGTGAGAACGATGACTGGTTAAAATTTTTGGTGGTTTCTTGTTCAGTCCATAGGCCTACATCATGTGGCAAACCGGTGAGCATGTGGCTCTATTAGTATAGGAGATACCTGAAAACATATCACACTTTTCATCATAGTGCTTTTACCAATGCATAAAATGCATGGAGAAGTCATTTCGAATGACTGGTCCTCAGTGTTGTGAGAACGATGACTGGTTAAAATTTTTGGTGGTTTCTTGTTCAGTCCATAGGCCTACATCATGTGGCAAACCGGTGAGCATGTTGCTCTATTAGTATAGGAGATACCTGAAAACATATCACACTTTTCATCATAGTGCTTTTACCAATGCATAAAATGCATGGAGAAGTCATTTCGAATGACTGGTCCTCAGTGTTGTGAGAACGATGACTGGTTAAAATTTTTGGTGGTTTCTTGTTCAGTCCATAGGCCTACATCATGTGGCAAACCGGTGAGCATGTGGCTCTATTAGTATAGGAGATACCTGAAAACATATCACACTTTTCATCATAGTGCTTTTACCAATGCATAAAATGCATGGAGAAGTCATTTCGAATGACTGGTCCTCAGTGTTGTGAGAACGATGACTGGTTAAAATTTTTGGTGGTTTCTTGTTCAGTCCATAGGCCTACATCATGTGGCAAACCGGTGAGCATGTGGCTCTATTAGTATAGGAGATACCTGAAAACATATCACACTTTTCATCATAGTGCTTTTACCAATGCATAAAATGCATGGAGAAGTCATTTCGAATGACTGGTCCTCAGTGTTGTGAGAACGATGACTGGTTAAAATTTTTGGTGGTTTCTTGTTCAGTCCATAGGCCTACATCATGTGGCAAACCGGTGAGCATGTGGCTCTATTAGTATAGGAGATACCTGAAAACATATCACACTTTTCATCATAGTGCTTTTACCAATGCATAAAATGCATGGAGAAGTCATTTCGAATGACTGGTCCTCAGTGTTGTGAGAACGATGACTGGTTAAAATTTTTGGTGGTTTCTTGTTCAGTCCATAGGCCTACATCATGTGGCAAACCGGTGAGCATGTGGCTCTATTAGTATAGGAGATACCTGAAAACATATCACACTTTTCATCATAGTGCTTTTACAAATGCATAAAATGCATGGAGAAGTCATTTCGAATGACTGGTCCTCAGTGTTGTGAGAACGATGACTGGTTAAAATTTTTGGTGGTTTCTTGTTCAGTCCATAGGCCTACATCATGTGGCAAACCGGTGAGCATGTGGCTCTATTAGTATAGGAGATACCTGAAAACATATCACACTTTTCATCATAGTGCTTTTACCAATGCATAAAATGCATGGAGAAGTCATTTCGAATGACTGGTCCTCAGTGTTGTGAGAACGATGACTGGTTAAAATTTTTGGTGGTTTCTTGTTCAGTCCATAGGCCTACATCATGTGGCAAACCGGTGAGCATGTGGCTCTATTAGTATAGGAGATACCTGAAAACATATCACACTTTTCATCATAGTGCTTTTACCAATGCATAAAATGCATGGAGAAGTCATTTCGAATGACTGGTCCTCAGTGTTGTGAGAACGATGACTGGTTAAAATTTTTGGTGGTTTCTTGTTCAGTCCATAGGCCTACATCATGTGGCAAACCGGTGAGCATGTTGCTCTATTAGTATAGGAGATACCTGAAAACATATCACACTTTTCATCATAGTGCTTTTACCAATGCATAAAATGCATGGAGAAGTCATTTCGAATGACTGGTCCTCAGTGTTGTGAGAACGATGACTGGTTAAAATTTTTGGTGGTTTCTTGTTCAGTCCATAGGCCTACATCATGTGGCAAACCGGTGAGCATGTGGCTCTATTAGTATAGGAGATACCTGAAAACATATCACACTTTTCATCATAGTGCTTTTACCAATGCATAAAATGCATGGAGAAGTCATTTCGAATGACTGGTCCTCAGTGTTGTGAGAACGATGACTGGTTAAAATTTTTGGTGGTTTCTTGTTCAGTCCATAGGCCTACATCATGTGGCAAACCGGTGAGCATGTGGCTCTATTAGTATAGGAGATACCTGAAAACATATCACACTTTTCATCATAGTGCTTTTACCAATGCATAAAATGCATGGAGAAGTCATTTCGAATGACTGGTCCTCAGTGTTGTGAGAACGATGACTGGTTAAAATTTTTGGTGGTTTCTTGTTCAGTCCATAGGCCTACATCATGTGGCAAACCGGTGAGCATGTGGCTCTATTAGTATAGGAGATACCTGAAAACATATCACACTTTTCATCATAGTGCTTTTACCAATGCATAAAATGCATGGAGAAGTCATTTCGAATGACTGGTCCTCAGTGTTGTGAGAACGATGACTGGTTAAAATTTTTGGTGGTTTCTTGTTCAGTCCATAGGCCTACATCATGTGGCAAACCGGTGAGCATGTGGCTCTATTAGTATAGGAGATACCTGAAAACATATCACACTTTTCATCATAGTGCTTTTACCAATGCATAAAATGCATGGAGAAGTCATTTCGAATGACTGGTCCTCAGTGTTGTGAGAACGATGACTGGTTAAAATTTTTGGTGGTTTCTTGTTCAGTCCATAGGCCTACATCATGTGGCAAACCGGTGAGCATGTGGCTCTATTAGTATAGGAGATACCTGAAAACATATCACACTTTTCATCATAGTGCTTTTACCAATGCATAAAATGCATGGAGAAGTCATTTCGAATGACTGGTCCTCAGTGTTGTGAGAACGATGACTGGTTAAAATTTTTGGTGGTTTCTTGTTCAGTCCATAGGCCTACATCATGTGGCAAACCGGTGAGCATGTGGCTCTATTAGTATAGGAGATACCTGAAAACATATCACACTTTTCATCATAGTGCTTTTACCAATGCATAAAATGCATGGAGAAGTCATTTCGAATGACTGGTCCTCAGTGTTGTGAGAACGATGACTGGTTAAAATTTTTGGTGGTTTCTTGTTCAGTCCATAGGCCTACATCATGTGGCAAACCGGTGAGCATGTGGCTCTATTAGTATAGGAGATACCTGAAAACATATCACACTTTTCATCATAGTGCTTTTACCAATGCATAAAATGCATGGAGAAGTCATTTCGAATGACTGGTCCTCAGTGTTGTGAGAACGATGACTGGTTAAAATTTTTGGTGGTTTCTTGTTCAGTCCATAGGCCTACATCATGTGGCAAACCGGTGAGCATGTGGCTCTATTAGTATAGGAGATACCTGAAAACATATCACACTTTTCATCATAGTGCTTTTACCAATGCATAAAATGCATGGAGAAGTCATTTCGAATGACTGGTCCTCAGTGTTGTGAGAACGATGACTGGTTAAAATTTTTGGTGGTTTCTTGTTCAGTCCATAGGCCTACATCATGTGGCAAACCGGTGAGCATGTGGCTCTATTAGTATAGGAGATACCTGAAAACATATCACACTTTTCATCATAGTGCTTTTACCAATGCATAAAATGCATGGAGAAGTCATTTCGAATGACTGGTCCTCAGTGTTGTGAGAACGATGACTGGTTAAAATTTTTGGTGGTTTCTTGTTCAGTCCATAGGCCTACATCATGTGGCAAACCGGTGAGCATGTGGCTCTATTAGTATAGGAGATACCTGAAAACATATCACACTTTTCATCATAGTGCTTTTACCAATGCATAAAATGCATGGAGAAGTCATTTCGAATGACTGGTCCTCAGTGTTGTGAGAACGATGACTGGTTAAAATTTTTGGTGGTTTCTTGTTCAGTCCATAGGCCTACATCATGTGGCAAACCGGTGAGCATGTGGCTCTATTAGTATAGGAGATACCTGAAAACATATCACACTTTTCATCATAGTGCTTTTACCAATGCATAAAATGCATGGAGAAGTCATTTCGAATGACTGGTCCTCAGTGTTGTGAGAACGATGACTGGTTAAAATTTTTGGTGGTTTCTTGTTCAGTCCATAGGCCTACATCATGTGGCAAACCGGTGAGCATGTGGCTCTATTAGTATAGGAGATACCTGAAAACATATCACACTTTTCATCATAGTGCTTTTACCAATGCATAAAATGCATGGAGAAGTCATTTCGAATGACTGGTCCTCAGTGTTGTGAGAACGATGACTGGTTAAAATTTTTGGTGGTTTCTTGTTCAGTCCATAGGCCTACATCATGTGGCAAACCGGTGAGCATGTGGCTCTATTAGTATAGGAGATACCTGAAAACATATCACACTTTTCATCATAGTGCTTTTACCAATGCATAAAATGCATGGAGAAGTCATTTCGAATGACTGGTCCTCAGTGTTGTGAGAACGATGACTGGTTAAAATTTTTGGTGGTTTCTTGTTCAGTCCATAGGCCTACATCATGTGGCAAACCGGTGAGCATGTGGCTCTATTAGTATAGGAGATACCTGAAAACATATCACACTTTTCATCATAGTGCTTTTACCAATGCATAAAATGCATGGAGAAGTCATTTCGAATGACTGGTCCTCAGTGTTGTGAGAACGATGACTGGTTAAAATTTTTGGTGGTTTCTTGTTCAGTCCATAGGCCTACATCATGTGGCAAACCGGTGAGCATGTGGCTCTATTAGTATAGGAGATACCTGAAAACATATCACACTTTTCATCATAGTGCTTTTACCAATGCATAAAATGCATGGAGAAGTCATTTCGAATGACTGGTCCTCAGTGTTGTGAGAACGATGACTGGTTAAAATTTTTGGTGGTTTCTTGTTCAGTCCATAGGCCTACATCATGTGGCAAACCGGTGAGCATGTGGCTCTATTAGTATAGGAGATACCTGAAAACATATCACACTTTTCATCATAGTGCTTTTACCAATGCATAAAATGCATGGAGAAGTCATTTCGAATGACTGGTCCTCAGTGTTGTGAGAACGATGACTGGTTAAAATTTTTGGTGGTTTCTTGTTCAGTCCATAGGCCTACATCATGTGGCAAACCGGTGAGCATGTGGCTCTATTAGTATAGGAGATACCTGAAAACATATCACACTTTTCATCATAGTGCTTTTACCAATGCATAAAATGCATGGAGAAGTCATTTCGAATGACTGGTCCTCAGTGTTGTGAGAACGATGACTGGTTAAAATTTTTGGTGGTTTCTTGTTCAGTCCATAGGCCTACATCATGTGGCAAACCGGTGAGCATGTGGCTCTATTAGTATAGGAGATACCTGAAAACATATCACACTTTTCATCATAGTGCTTTTACCAATGCATAAAATGCATGGAGAAGTCATTTCGAATGACTGGTCCTCAGTGTTGTGAGAACGATGACTGGTTAAAATTTTTGGTGGTTTCTTGTTCAGTCCATAGGCCTACATCATGTGGCAAACCGGTGAGCATGTGGCTCTATTAGTATAGGAGATACCTGAAAACATATCACACTTTTCATCATAGTGCTTTTACCAATGCATAAAATGCATGGAGAAGTCATTTCGAATGACTGGTCCTCAGTGTTGTGAGAACGATGACTGGTTAAAATTTTTGGTGGTTTCTTGTTCAGTCCATAGGCCTACATCATGTGGCAAACCGGTGAGCATGTGGCTCTATTAGTATAGGAGATACCTGAAAACATATCACACTTTTCATCATAGTGCTTTTACCAATGCATAAAATGCATGGAGAAGTCATTTCGAATGACTGGTCCTCAGTGTTGTGAGAACGATGACTGGTTAAAATTTTTGGTGGTTTCTTGTTCAGTCCATAGGCCTACATCATGTGGCAAACCGGTGAGCATGTGGCTCTATTAGTATAGGAGATACCTGAAAACATATCACACTTTTCATCATAGTGCTTTTACCAATGCATAAAATGCATGGAGAAGTCATTTCGAATGACTGGTCCTCAGTGTTGTGAGAACGATGACTGGTTAAAATTTTTGGTGGTTTCTTGTTCAGTCCATAGGCCTACATCATGTGGCAAACCGGTGAGCATGTGGCTCTATTAGTATAGGAGATACCTGAAAACATATCACACTTTTCATCATAGTGCTTTTACCAATGCATAAAATGCATGGAGAAGTCATTTCGAATGACTGGTCCTCAGTGTTGTATGAGAACGATGACTGGTTAAAATTTTTGGTGGTTTCTTGTTCAGTCCATAGGCCTACATCATGTGGCAAACCGGTGAGCATGTGGCTCTATTAGTATAGGAGATACCTGAAAACATATCACACTTTTCATCATAGTGCTTTTACCAATG